>NW_026960780.1:0-42421 GCF_021018805.1 Prinia subflava | reverse complement strand
TTGCAGGCCGAAGCCGAGGTGGCTGGATGAGGGTGGTGAACACACACGGGGGCCCATTTCCATGGGAAACTAAACTCACCTGGCCATGTTCCTGGTGTCAGATTGTGGGAGACATTTGGCACTCCAGAAGCAGCCCGAGTTCCAAAATGTGGCATCTTGCATGTGGGAGAAATATTGAATGCCACGGCATTTTTGCAGGCCGAAGCCAAGGTGGCCGGAAGAGTGTGGTGGACACAAACAGTGGCCCTTTTCCATGGGAAACTAAACTCACCTGGCCATGTTCCTGGTGTCAGATTGTGGGAGACATTTGGCACTCCAAAAGCAGCCCGAGTTCCAAAATGTGGCATCTTGCATGTGGGAGAAATCTTGAATGCCACGGCATTTTTGCAGGCCAAAGCCGAGGTGGCCGGATGAGGGTGGTGGACATGAATGGTGGCCCTTTTCCATGGGAAACTAAACTCACCTGGCCATGTTCCTGGTGTCAGATTGTGGGAGACATTTGGCTCTCCAAAAGCAGTCTGAGTTCCAAAATGTGGCATCTTGCATCTGGGAGAAATCTTGAATGCCACGGCATTTTTGCAGGTCGAAGCCAAGGTGGCCGGATGAGGATGGTGGACACGAACAGTGGCCCTTTTCCATGGGAAACTAAACTCACCTAACCATGTTCCTGGTGTCAGATTGTGGGAGACATTTGGCACTCCAAAAGCAGCCTGAGTTCCAAAATGTGGCATCTTGCATGTGGGAGAATTCTTGAATGCCACGGCATTTTTGCAGGCCGAAGCCGAGGTGGCCGGATGAGGGTGGTGGACATGAACGGTGGCCCTTTTCCATGGGAAACTAAACTCACCTGGCCATGTTCCTGGTGTCAGATTGTGGGAGACATTTGGCACTCCAGAAGCAGCCAGAGTTCCAAAATGTGGCATCTTGCATGTGGGAGAAATCTTGAATGCCACGGCATTTTTGCAGGCCGAAGCCGACAGGGCAGGATTGGGAAGATGAGGGTGGTGGACACGAACGGTGGCCCTTTTCCATGGGAAACTAAAGTCACCTGACCATGTTCGTGGTGTCAGATTGTGGGAGACACTTGGCACTCTAAAAGCAGCCCGAGTTCCAAAATGTGGCATCTTCCATCTGGGAGAAATCTTGAATGCAACGGCATGTTCAGGCCGAAGCCGATAGAGTAGGATTTGGCAGGATTAGGGTGGTGGACATGAACGGTGGCCCTTTTCCGTGAGAAACTAAATTCACCTGGCCATGTTCCTGGTGTCAGATTGTGGGAGACATTTGGCACTCCAAAAGCAGCCAGAGTTCCAAAATGTGGCATCTTTCATCTCGGAGAAATCTTGAATGCAACGGCATTTTTGCAGGCAGAAGCCGAGGTGGCTGGATGAGGGTGGTGAACACAAACGGTGGCCCTTTTCCATGGGAAACTAAACTCACCTGGCCATGTTCCTGGTTTCAGATTATGGGAGACATTTGGCACTCCAAAAGCAGCCAGAGTTCCAAAATGTGGCATCTTGCATGTGGGAGAAATCTTGAATGCCACGGCATTTTTGCAGGCCGAAGCCGAGGTGGCCGGATGAGGGTGGTGGACATGAACGGTGGCCCTTTTCCATGGGAAACTAAACTCACCTGGCCATGTTCCTGGTGTCAGATTGTGGGAGACATTTGGCACTCCAAAAGCAGCTCGAGTTCCAAAATGTGGAATCTTGCATGTGGGAGAAATCTTGAATGCCACGGCATTTTTGCAGGCTGAAGCCAATAGGGCAGGATTGGGCAGAATGAGGGTGGTGGACATGAACGGTGGCCCTTTTCCATGGGAAAATAAACTCACCTGGCCATGTTCCTGGTGTCAGATTGTGGGAGACATTTGGCACTCCAAAAGCAGCCCGAGTTCCAAAATGTGGCATCTTGCATGTGGGAGAAATCTTGAATGCCACGGCATTTTTGCAGGCCGAAGCCAAGGTGGCCGGATGAGGGTGGTGGACACGAACAGTGGCCCTTTTCCACGGGAAACTAAACTCACCTGGCCATGTTCCTGGTGTCAGATTGTGGGAGACATTTGGCACTCTAAAAGCAGCCCGAGTTCCAAAACGTGGCATCTTCCATCTGGGAGAAATCTTGAATGCCACGGCATTTTCAGGCCGGAGCCGATAGGGTAGGATTTGGCAGGATGAGGGTGGTGGACATGAACAGTGGCCCTTTTCCATGGGAAACTAAATTCACCTGGCCATGTTCCTGGTGTCAGATTGTGGGAGACATTTGGCACTCCAAAAGCAGCCCTTGTTCCAAAATGTGGCATCTTGCATGTGGGAGAAATCTTGAATGCCACGGCATTTTTGCAGGCAGAAGCCAATAGGGAAGGATTGGGCAGGATGAGGGTGGTGGACACGAATGGTGGCCCTTTCCCATGGGAAACTAAACTCAACTGGCCATGTTCCTGGTGTCAGATTGTGGGAGACATTTGGCACTCCAGAAGCAGCCCGAGTTCCAAAATGTGGCATCTTGCATCTGGGAGAAATCTTGAATGCCACGGCATTTTTGCAGGCAGAAGCCGATAGGGCAGGATTGGGCAGGATGAGGGTGGTAGACACGAACAGTAGCCCTTTTCCATGGGAAACTAAATTCACCTGGCCATGTTCCTGGGGTCAGATTGTGGGAGACATTTGGCACTCCAGAAGCAGCCCGAGTTCCAAAATGTGGCATCTTGCATGTGGGAGAAATCTTGAATGCCACGGCATTTTTGCAGGCAGAAGCCAATAGGGAAGGATTGGGCAGGATAAGGGTGGTGAACACAAACGGTGGCCCTTTTCCATGGGAAACTAAATTCAACTGGCCATGGTTCTGGTGTCAGATTGTGGGAGACATTTGGCACTCCAGAAGCAGCCCGAGTTCCAAAATGTGGCATCTTGCATGTGGGAGAAATCTTGAATGCCACGGCATTTTTGCAGGCAGAAGCCGACAGGGCAGGATAGGGCAGGATGAGGGTGGTGGACACGAACAGTAGCCCTTTTACATGGGAAACTAAATTCACCTGGCCATGTTCCTGGTGTCAGATTGTGGGAGACATTTGGCACTCCAGAAGCAGCCCGAGTTCCAAAATGTGGCATCTAGCATCTGGGAGAAATCTTGAATGCCACGGCATTTTTGCAGGCCGAAGCCGAGGTGGCCGGATGAGGGTGGTGGACACGAACAGTGGCCCTTATCCATGGGAAACTAAACTCACCTGGCCATGTTCCTGGTGTCAGATTGTGGGAGACATTTGGCACTCCAAAAGCTGCCCGAGTTCCAAAATGTGGCATCTTGCATGTGGGAGAAATCTTGAATGCCACGGCATTTTTGCAGGCAGAAGGCGATAGGGCAAGATTGGGCAGGATGAGGGTGGTGGAAAAAAACGGGGCCCTTTTCCATGGGAAACTAAACTCACCTGGCCATGTTCCTGGTTTCAGATTATGGGAGACATTTGGCACTCTAAAAGCAGCCCGAGTTCCAAAATGTGGCATCTTGCATCTGGGAGAAATCTTGAATGCCACGGTATTTTTGCAGGCCGAAGCCGAGGTGGCTGGATGAGGGTGGTGAACACAACCGGGGGCCCATTTCCATGGGAAACTAAACTCACCTGGCCATGTTCCTGGTGTCAGATTGTGGGAGACATTTGGCACTCCAGAAGCAGCCCCAGTTCCAAAATGTGGAATCTTGCATGTGGGAGAAATATTGAATGCCACGGCATTTTTGCAGGCCGAAGCCGAGGTGGCCGGAAGAGTGTGGTGGACACAAACAGTGGCCCTTTTCCATAGGAAACTAAACTCACCTGGCCATGTTCCTGATGTCAGATTGTGGGAGACATTTGGCACTCCAGAAGAAGCCCGAGTTCCAAAATGTGGCATCTTGCATGTGGGAGAAATCTTGAATGCCACGGCATTTTTGCAGGTCGAAGCCAAGGTGGCCGGATGAGGATGGTGGACATGAACAGTGGCACATTTCCATGGGAAACTAAACTCACCTGGCCATGTTCCTGGGGTCAGATTGTGGGAGACATTTGGCACTCCAAAAGCAGCCCTTGTTCCAAAATGTGGCATCTTGCATGTGGGATAAATCTTGAATGCCACGGCATTTTTCCAGGCAGAAGCCAATAGGGAAGGATTGGGCATGATGAGGGTGGTGGAAACGAATGGTGGCCCTTTTCCATGGGAAACTAAATTCACCTGGCCATGTTCCTGGTGTCAGATTGTGGGAGACATTTGGCACTCCAAAAGCAGCCCGAGTTCCAAAATGTGGCATCTTGCATGTGGGAGAAATCTTGAATGCCACGGCATTTTTGCAGGCAGTAGCCGATAGGGCAGGATTGGGCAGGATGAGGGTGGTGGACACGAACAGTGGCCCTTTTCCATGGGAAACTAAACTCACCTGGCCATGTTCCTGGTGTCAGGTTGTGGGAGACATTTGGCACTCCAGAAGCAGCCCGAGTTCCAAAATGTGGCATCTTGCATGTGGGAGAAATCTTGAATGCCACGGCATTTTTGCAGGCCGAAGCCGATAGGGCAGGATTGGGAAGGATGAGGGTGGTGGACATGAACGGTGGACCTTTTCCATGGGAAACTAAACTCACCTGGCCATGTTCCTGGTGTCAGATTGTGGGAGACATTTGGCACTCCAAAAGCAGCCCGAGTTCCATAACGTGGCATCTTGAATGTGGGAGAAATCTTGAATGCCACGGCATTTTTGCAGGCAGAATCCGAGGTGGCCGGATGAGGGTGGTGGACACGAACGGTGGTCCTTTTCCATGGGAAACTAAACTCACCTGGCCATGTTCCTGGTGTCAGATTGTGGGAGACATTTGGCACTCTAAAAGCAGCCCGAGTTCCAAAATGTGGCATCTTGCATGTGGGAGAAATCTTGAATGCCACGGCATTTTTACAGGCCGAGGCCGAGGTGGCTGGATGAGGGTGGTGGACACAAACAGTGGCCCTTTTCCATGGGAAACTAAACTCACCTGGCCATGTTCCTGGTGTCAGATTGTGGGAGACATTTGGCACTCCAAAAGCAGCCAGAGTTCCAAAATGTGGCATCTTGCATGTGGGAGAAATCTTGAATGCCACGGCATTTTTGCAGGCCGAAGCCGATAGGGCAGGATTGGGCAGGATGAGGGTGGTGGACACGAACAGCGGACCTTTTCCATGGGAAAATAAACTCACCTGGCCATGTTCCTGGTGTCAGATTGTGGGAGACATTTGGCACTCCAAAAGCAGCCCGAGTTCCAAAATGTGGCATCTTGCATGTGGGAGAAATCTTGAATGCCACGGCATTTTTGCAGGCCGAAGCCGAGGTGGTAGGATGAGGGTGGTAGACACAAACAGTGGCCCTTTTCCATGGGAAACTAAACTCACCTGGCCATGTTCCTGGTGTCAGATTGTGGGAGACATTTGGCACTCCAAAAGCAGCCCGAGTTCCAAAAGGTGGCATCTTGCATGTGGGAGAAATCTTGAATGCCACGGCATTTTTGCAGACCGAAGCCGAGGTGGCTGGATTAGGGTGGTGTATACGAATGGTGGCCCTTTTCCATAGGAAACTAAACTCACCTGGCCATGTTCCTGGTGTCAGATTGTGGGAGACATTTGGCACTCCAGAAGCAGCCCGAGTTCCAAAATGTGGCATCATGCATGTGGGAGAATTCTTGAATGCCACGGCATTTTTGCAGGCCGAAGCCGAAGTGGCCATATGAGGGCGGTGGACATGAACAGTGGCCCTTTTCCATGGGAAATTAAACTCACCTGGCCATGTTCCTGGTGTCAGATTGTGGGAGACATTTGGCACTCCAAAAGTAGCCCGAGTTCCAAAATGTGGCATCTTGCATTAGGAGAAATCTTGAATGCCACGGCATTTTTGCAGGCCGAAGCCGATAGGGCAGGATTGGGCAGGATGAGGGTGTTGGACACGAACGGTGGCCCTTTTCCATGGGAAACTAAACTCACCTGGCCATGTTCCTGGTGTCAGATTGTGGGAGACATTTGGCACTCCAAAAGAAGCCTGAGTTCCAAAATGTGGCATCTTGCATCTGGGAGAAATCTTGAATGCCACGGCATTTTTGCAGGCCGAAGCCGAGGTGTCTGGATGAGGGTGGTGGACATGAACGGTGGTACTTTTCCATGGGAAACTAAACTCACCTGCCCATGTTCCTTCTCCGTGTGTGACACCACTGATGTGGCAGCCCCAACTTTGGTCTATTTGTGATACCACAGAGGTGGCACCTCCAGCCTTGCTCCCTTTGGTGACACCACAATGGAGTGCAGCTCCATCTTTGATCCCTTCATGACACAACAGAGCTAAATTTCCCAGCTTTCAACCTTTTTTGACCTTACAGATTTGGCAGCCCCAGCTTTGGTCTATTTTTGACACCACAGAGGTGGCAGGCCCGGCATTTCTCCGTGTGTGACACCACTGATGTAACATCCACAGCTTTGTTCTATTTGTGACACCCCAGAGGAGGTAGGCCTGGCTTTAGGCCCTTGGTGACACAACAGATGCGGTCGCCCAACCTTTACTCCCTTTGTGACACCACAGATTTTGCAGCCCCAGGTTTGCTCCCTTTGTGACACCACAGAGGTGGCAGCCACAGCTTTGGTCTATTTGTGACACCAGAGAGGTGGCAGCCACAGCTTTGCTGCCTTGGTGACCTCACAGAGGTGGCAGCCCCAGCTTCGCTCCCTAGGTGACACCAAATTGGTGGTACCACCATCTCTGATTCCTCTGTGACATGACAGAGCTCCATGCCCCAGCTTTCAACCTTTTTTGACCTTACAGATTTGGCAGCCCCACTTTTGGTCTATCTGTGACACCACAGAGGTGGTAGGCCTGGCTTTAGTCCCTTGGTGACACAACAGATGTGGTCGCCCAACATTTACTCCCTTTGTGACACCACAGATTTTGCAGCCCCAGGTTTGCTCCCTTGGTGACACCAGAGAGGTGGCAGCCCCAGCTTTCTACCCTTTGTGACCTGAGAGATTTTGCAGCCCCAGCTTTGCTCTATTTGTGCCACCAGGGAGGTGGCAGCCACAGCTTTGAAGCCTTGGTCACCTCACAGAGGCGGCAGCCCCAGCTTCGCTCCCTAGGTTGACACCACAGTGGTGGCAGCAGCATCTCTGATTCCTCTGTGACACGACAAAGCTCCATGCCCCAGCTTTCAACTTTTTTTGACCTTACAGATTTGGCAGCCCCAACTTTGGTCTATTTGTGACACCACAGAGGTGGCAGCTCCAGCCTTGCCCCCTTTGGTGACACCACAATGGAGTGCAGCTCAATCTTTGATCCCTTCATGACACAACAGAGCTCCATTCCCCAGCTTTTAACCTTTTTTGACCTTACAGATTTGGCACACCCAGCTTTGGTCTATTTGTGACACCACAGAGGTTGTAGGCCTGGCTTTAGTCCCTAGGTGACACAACAGACGTGGTCACCCAACATTTGCTCCCTTTGTAACACCACAGATTTTGCAGCCCCAGGTTTGGTCTATTTGTGACACCAGAGAGGTGGCAGCCTCAGCTTCGCTCCCTAGGTGACACCACAATGGTGGTACCACCATCTCTGATTCCTCTGTGACATGACAGAGCTCCATTCCCCAGCATTCAACCTTTTTTGACCTTACAGATTTGGAAGCCCCAGCTTTGGTCTATTTGTGACACCACAGAGGTGGCAGGCCCGGCATTTCTCCGTGTGTGACACCACTGATGTGGCAGCCCAACATTTGCTCCCTTTGTGACACCACAGATTTTGCAGCTCCAGGTTTGCTCCCTTTGTGACACCACAGATTTTGCAGCCCCAGGTTTAGTCTATTTGTGACACCAGAGAGGTGGCAGCCACAGCTTTGCTGCCTTGGTGACCCCACAGAGGTGGCAGCCTCAGCTTCACTCCCTAGGTGACACCACATTGGTGGTACCACCATCTCTGATTCCTCTGTGACATGACAGAGCTCCATTCCCCAGCTTTCAACATTTTTGACCTTACAGATTTGGCAGCCCCAGCTTTGGTCTATTTGTGACACCACAGAGGTGGCAGGCCCGGCATTTCTCCGTGTGTGACACCACTGATGTGGCAGCCCCAACTTTGGTCTATTTCTGACACCACAGAGGTGGCAGCTCCAGCCTTGCTCCCTCTGGTGACACCACAATGGAGTGCAGCTCAATCTTTGATCCCTTCATGACACAACAGAGCTCCATTCCCCAGCTTTCAACATTTTTTGACCTTAAAGATTTGGCAGCACCAGCTTTGGTCTATTTGTGACACCACAGAGGTGGTAGGCCTGGCTTTAGTCCCTTGGTGACACAACAGATGTGGTCGCCCAACATTTATTCCTTTTGTGACACCACAGATTTTGCAGCCCCAGGTTTGGTTTACTTGTGACACCAGAGAGGTGGCAGCCACAGCTTTGAAGCCTTGGTGACCTCACAGAGGTGGCAGCCCCAGCTTCGCTCCCTAGGTGACACCACATTGGTGGTACCACCATCTCTGATTCCTCTGTTACAGGACAGAGCTCCATTCCCCAGCTTTCAACCTTTTTTGACCTTACAGATTTGGCAGCCCCAGCTTTGGTCTGTTTGTGACACCACAGAGGTGGCAGGCCCGGCATTTCTACGTGTGTGACACCACTGATGTGGCAGCCCAACATTTGCTCCCTTTGTGACACCACAGATTTTGCAGCCTCAGGTTTGCTCCCTTGGTGACACCAGAGAGATGGCAGCCCCAGCTTTCTACCCTTTGTGACCTGAGAGATTTTGCAGCCCCAGCTTTGCTCTATTTGTGCCACCAGGGAGGTGACAGCCACAGCTTTGAAGCCTTGGTCACCTCACTGAGGTGGCAGCCCCAGCTTCGCTCCCTAGGTTGACACCACAGTGGTGGCAGCAGCATCTCTGATTCCTCTGTGACACGACAGAGCTCCATGCCCCAGCTTTCAACCTTTTTTGACCTTACAGATTTGGAAGCCCCAGCTTTGGTCTATTTGTGACACCACAGAGGTGGCAGGACCGGCATTTCTCCGTGTGTGAAACCACTGATGTGGCAGCCACAGCTTTGGTCTATTTGTGACACCATAGAGGTGGTAGGCCTTGCTTTAGGCCCTTGGTGACACAACAGATGTGGTCGCCCAACATTTACTCCCTTTGTGACACCACAGATTTTGCAGCCCCAGGTTTGCTCCCTTTGTGACACCACAGATTCTGCAGCCCCAGGTTTGGTCTATTTGTGACACCAGAGAGGTGGTAGGCCTGGCTTTAGGCCCTTGGTGACACAACAGATGTGGTCGCCCATCATTTACTCCCTTTGTGACACCACAGATTTTGCAGCCCCAGGTTTGCTCCCTTTGTGATACCACAGATTTTGCAGCCCCAGGTTTGGTCTATTTGTGACACCAGAGAGGTGGCAGCCACAGCTTTGCTGCCTTGGTGACCTCACAGAGGTGGCAGCCCCAGCTTCGCTCCCTAGGTGACACCACATTGGTGGTACCACCATCTCTGATTCCTCTGTGACATGACAGAGCTCCATGCCCCAGCTTTCAACCTTTTTTGACCTTACAGATTTGGCAGCCCCAGCTTTGGTCTATTTGTGACACCACAGAGGTGGTAGGCCTGGCTTTAGTCCCTTGGTGACACAACAGATGTGGTAGCCCAACATTTGCTCCCTTTGTGACACCACAGATTTTGCAGCCCCAGGTTTGCTCCCTTCATTACATCAAAGAGGTTTCAGCCCCACCTTTCTACCCTTTGTGACCTGAGAGAATTTGCAGCCCCAGCTTTGCTCTATTGGTGCCACCAGGGAGGTGGCAGCCACAGCTTTGAAGCCTTGGTCACCTCACAGAGGTGGCAGCCCCAGCTTTGCTCCCTAGGTGACACCACATTGGTGGTACCACCATCTCTGATTCCTCTGTGACATGACAGAGCTCCATGCCCCAGCTTTCAACCTTTTTTGACCTTACAGATTTGGCAGCCCCAGCTTTGGTCTATTTGTGACACCACAGAGGTAGCAGGCTCGGCATTTCTCCATGTGTGACACCACTGATGTGGCAGCCCCAACTTTGGTCTATTTGTGACACCACAGAGGTGGCAGCTCCATCCTTGCTCCCTTTGGTGACACCACAATGGAGTGCAGCTCAATCTTTGATCCCTTCATGACACAGCAGAGCTCCATTCCGCAGCTTTCAACCTTTTTTGACCTTACAGATTTGGCAGCCCCACCTTTGGTCTATTTGTGACACCACAGAGGTGGTAGGCCTGGCTTTAGTCCCTTGGTGACACAACAGATGTGGTCGCCCAACATTTATTCCTTTTGTGACACCACAGATTTTGCAGCTCCAGGTTTGTTCCCTTTGTTACACCACAGATTTTGCAGCCCCAGGTTTGGTCTATTTGTTCCACCAGAGAGGTGGCAGCCACAGCTTTGAAGCCTTGGTAACCTCACTGAGGTGGCAGCCCCAGCTTCGCTCCCTAGGTTGACACCACAGTGGTGGCAGCAGCATCTCTGATTCCTCTGTGACATGACAGAGCTCCATGCCCCAGCTTTCAACCTTTTTTGACCTTACAGATTTGGAAGCCCCAGCTTTAGTCTATTTTTGACACCACAGAGGTAGCAGGCTCGGCATTTCAACGTGTGTAACACCACTGATGTGGCAGCCCCAACTTTGGTCTATTTGTGACACCACAGAGGTGGCAGCTCCATCCTTGCTCCCTTTGGTGACACCACAATGGAGTGCAGCTCAATCTTTGATCCCTTCATGACACAACAGAGCTAAATTTCCCAGCTTTCAACCTTTTTTGACCTTACAGATTTGGTACACCCAGCTTTGGTCTATTTGTGACACCACAGAGGTGGCAGGCCTGGCTTTAGTCCCTTGGTGACACAACAGATGTGGTCGCCCAACATTTACTCCCTTTGTGACACCACAGATTTTGCAGCCCCAGGTTTGCTCCCTTTGGTGGCACCACAGATTTTGCAGCCCCAGGTTTGGTCTATTTGTGCCACCAAAGAGGTGGCAGCCACAACTTTGAAGCCTTGGTCACCTCACAGAGGTGGCAGCCCCAGCTTCGCTCCCTAGGTTGACACCACAATGGAGAGCAGCTCAATCTTTGATCCATTCATGATACAACAGAGCTCCATTCCCCAGCTTTCAACTTTTTTTGACCTTACAGATTTGGCAGCCCCAGCTTTGGTCTATTTGTGACACCACAGAGGTGGCAGGCCCGGCATTTCTCCGTGTGTGACACCACTGATGTGGCAGCCCAACATTTGCTCCCTTTGTGACACCACAGATTTTGCAGCCCCAGGTTTGCTCCCTTGGTGACACCAGAGAGGTGGCAGCCCCAGCTTTCTACCCTTTGTGACCTGAGAGATTTTGCAGCCCCAGCTTTGCTCTATTTGTGCCACCAGGGAGGTGACAGCCACAGCTTTGAAGCCTTGGTCACCTCACAGAGGTGGCAGCCCCAGCTTCGCTCCCTAGGTTGACACCACAGTGGTGGCAGCAGCATCTCTGATTCCTCTGTGACACGACAGAGCTCCATGCCCCAGCTTTCAACATTTTTTGACCTTACAGATTTGGAAGCCCCAGCTTTGGTCTATTTGTGACACCACAGAGGTGGCAGGCCCGGCATTTCTCCGTGTGTGACACCACTGATGTGGCAGCCACAGCTTTGGTCTATTTGTGACACCATAGAGGTGGTAGGCCTGGCTTTAGGCCCTTGGTGACACAACAGATGTGGTCGCCCAACATTTACTCCCTTTGTGACACCACAGATTTTGCAGCCCCAGGTTTGCTCCCTTTGTGACACCACAGATTTTGCAGCCCCAGGTTTGGTCTATTTGTGACACCAGAGAGGTGGCAGCCACAGCTTTTCTGCCTTGGTGACCTCACAGAGGTGGCAGCCCCAGCTTCGCTCCCTAGGTGACACCACATTGGTGGTACCACCATCTCTGATTCCTCTGTGACATGACAGAGCTCCATGCCCCAGCTTTCAACCTTTTTTGACCTTACAGATTTGGCAGCCCCAGCTTTGGTCTATCTGTGACACCACAGAGGTGGTAGGCCTGGCTTTAGTCCCTTGGTGACACAACAGATGTGGCAGCCCAACATTTGCTCCCTTTGTGACACCACAGATTTTGCAGCCCCAGGTTTGCTCCCTTCATTACATCAAAGAGGTTTCAGCCCCACCTTTCTACCCTTTGTGACCTGAGAGAATTTGCAGCCCCAGCTTTGCTCTATTGGTGCCACCAGGGAGGTGGCAGCCACAGCTTTGAAGCCTTGGTCACCTCACAGAGGTGGCAGCCCCAGCTTTGCTCCCTAGGTGACACCACATTGGTGGTACCACCATCTCTGATTCCTCTGTGACATGACAGAGCTCCATGCCCCAGCTTTCAACATTTTTTGACCTTACAGATTTGGCAGCCCCAGCTTTGGTCTATTTGTGACACCACAGAGGTAGCAGGCTCAGCATTTCTCCATGTGTGACACCACTGATGTGGCAGCCCCAACTTTGGTCTATTTGTGACACCACAGAGGTGGCAGCTCCAGCCTTGCTCCCTTTGGTGACACCACAATGGAGTGCAGCTCAATCTTTGATCCCTTCAGGACACAGCAGAGCTCCATTCCCCAGCTTTCAACCTTTTTTGACCTTACAGATTTGGCAGCCCCAGCTTTGGTCTATCTGTGACACCACAGAGGTGGTAGGCCTGGCTTTAGTCCCTTGGTGACACAACAGATGTGGTCGCCCAACATTTATTCCTTTTGTGACACCACAGATTTTGCAGCTCCAGGTTTGTTCCCTTTGTTACACCACAGATTTTGCAGCCCCAGGTTTGGTCTATTTGTGCCACCACAGAGGTGGCAGCCACAGCTTTGAAGCCTTGGTCACCTCACTGAGGTGGCAGCCCCAGCTTCGCTCCCTAGGTTGACACCACAGTGGTGGCAGCAGCATCTCTGATTCCTCTGTGACATGACAGAGCTCCATGCCCCAGCTTTCAACCTTTTTTGACCTTACAGATTTGGCAGCCCCAGCTTTGGTCTATTTGTGACACCACAGAGGTAGCAGGTTCGGCATTTCAACGTGTGTAACACCACTGATGTGGCAGCCCCTACTTTGGTCTATTTGTGACACCACAGAGGTGGCAGCTCCATCCTTGCTCCCTTTGGTGACACCACAATGGAGTGCAGCTCAATCTTTGATCCCTTCATGACACAACAGAGCTAAATTTCCCAGCTTTCAACCTTTTTTGACCTTACAGATTTGGCACACCCAGCTTTGGTCTATTTGTGACACCACAGAGGTGGCAGGCCTGGCTTTAGTCCCTTGGTGACACAACAGATGTGGTCGCCCAACATTTACTCCCTTTGTGACACCACAGATTTTGCAGCCCCAGGTTTGCTCCCTTGTGGCACCACAGATTTTGCAGGCCCAGGTTTGGTCTATTTGTGCCACCAAAGAGGTGGCAGCCACAACTTTGAAGCCTTGGTCACCTCACAGAGGTGGCAGCCCCAGCTTCGCTCCCTAGGTTGACCACCACAATGGAGAGGCAGCTCAATCTTTGATCCATTCATGATACAACAGAGCTCCATTCCCAGCTTTCAACTTTTTTTGACCTTACAGATTTGGCACACCCAGCTTTGGTCTATTTGTGACACCACAGAGGTGGCAGGCCCGGCATTTCTCCGTGTGTGACACCACTGATGTGGCAGCCCAACAATTGCTCCCTTTGTGACACCACAGATTTTGCAGCCCCAGGTTTGGTCTATTTGTGCCACCAGAGAGGTGGTAGCCACAGCTTTGAAGCCTTGGTCACCTCACTGAGGTGGCAGCCCCAGCTTCGCTCCCTAGTGACACCACAGTGGTGGCAGCAGCATCTCTGATTCCTCTGTGACATGACAGAGCTCCATTCCCCAGCTTTCAACCTTTTTTGACCTTACAGATTTGGAAGCCCCAGCTTTAGTCTATTTTTGACACCACAGAGGTAGCAGGCTCGGCATTTCAACGTGTGTAACACCACTGATGTGGCAGCCCCAACTTTGGTCTATTTGTGACACCACAGAGGTGGCAGCTCCAGCCTTGCTCCCTTTGGTGACACCACAATGGAGTGCAGCTCAATCTTTGATCCCTTCATGACACAACAGAGCTAAATTTCCCAGCTTTCAACCTTTTTTGACCTTACAGATTTGGCAGCCCCACCTTTGGTCTATTTGTGACACCACAGAGGTGGCAGGCCTGGCTTTAGTCCCTTGGTGACACAACAGATGTGGTCGCCCAACATTTACTCCCTTTGTGACACCACAGATTTTGCAGCCCCAGGTTTGCTCCCTTTGTGGCACCACAGATTTTGCAGCCTCAGGTTTGCTCCCTTGGTGACACCAGAGAGGTGGCAGCCCCAGCTTTCTACCCTTTGTGACCTGAGAGATTTTGCAGCCCCAGCTTTGCTCTATTTGTGCCACCAGGGAGGTGATAGCCACAGCTTTGAAGCCTTAGTCATTTCACAGAGGTGGCAGCCCCAGCTTCGCTCCCTAGGTTGACACCACAGTGGTGGCAGCAGCATCTCTGATTCCTCTGTGACACGACAGAGCTCCATGCCCCAGCTTTCAACCTTTTTTGACCTTACAGATTTGGAAGCCCCAGCTTTGGTCTATTTGTAACACCACAGAGGTGGCAGGCCCGGCATTTCTCCGTGTGTGACACCACTGATGTGGCAGCCACAGCTTTGGTCTATTTGTGACACCATAGAGGTGGTAGGCCTGGCTTTAGGCCCTTGGTGACACAACAGATGTGGTCGCCCAACATTTACTCCCTTTGTGACACCACAGATTTTGCAGCCCCAGGTTTGCTCCCTTTGTGGCACCACAGATTTTGCAGCCCCAGGTTTGGTCTATTTGTGACACCAGAGAGGTGGCAGCCACAGCTTTGCTGCCTTGGTGACCTCACAGAGGTGGCAGCCCCAGCTTCGCTCCCTAGGTGACACCACATTCGTGGTACCACCATCTCTGATTCCTCTGTGACATGACAGAGCTCCATGCCCCAGCTTTCAACCTTTTTTGACCTTACAGATTTGGAAGCCCCAGCTTTAGTCTATTTTTGACACCACAGAGGTAGCAGGCTCGGCATTTCAACGTGTGTAACACCACTGATGTGGCAGCCCCAACTTTGGTCTATTTGTGACACCACAGAGGTGGCAGCTCCATCCTTGCTCCCTTTGGTGACACCACAATGGAGTGCAGCTCAATCTTTGATCCCTTCATGACACAACAGAGCTAAATTTCCCAGCTTTCAACCTTTTTTGACCTTACAGATTTGGCAGCCCCAGCTTTGGTCTATTTATGACACCACAGAGGTGGCAGGCCTGGCTTTAGTCCCTTGGTGACACAACAGATGTGGTCGCCCAACATTTACTCCCTTTGTGACACCACAGATTTTGCAGCCCCAGGTTTGCTCCCTTTGTGGCACCACAGATTTTGCAGCCCCAGGTTTGGTCTATTTGTGCCACCAAAGAGGTGGCAGCCACAACTTTGAAGCCTTGGTCACCTCACAGAGGTGGCAGCCCCAGCTTCGCTCCCTAGGTTGACACCACAATGGAGAGCAGCTCAATCTTTGATCCATTCATGATACAACAGAGCTCCATTCCCCAGCTTTCAACCTTTTTTGACCTTACAGATTTGGCACACCCAGCTTTGGTCTATTTGTGACACCACAGAGGTGGCAGGCCCGGCATTTCTACGTGTGTGACACCACTGATGTGGCAGCCCAACATTTGCTCCCTTTGTGACACCACAGATTTTGCAGCCCCAGGTTTGCTCCCTTGGTGACACCAGAGAGGTGGCAGCCCCAGCTTTCTACCCTTTGTGACCTGAGAGATTTTGCAGCCCCAGCTTTGCTCTATTTGTGCCACCAGGGAGGTGACAGCCACAGCTTTGAAGCCTTGGTCACCTCACAGAGGTGGCAGCCCCAGCTTCGCTCCCTAGGTTGACACCACAGTGGTGGCAGCAGCATCTCTGATTCCTCTGTGACACGACAGAGCTCCATGCCCCAGCTTTCAACCTTTTTTGACCTTACAGATTTGGAAGCCCCAGCTTTGGTCTATTTGTAACACCACAGAGGTGGCAGGCCCGGCATTTCTCCGTGTGTGACACCACTGATGTGGCAGCCACAGCTTTGGTCTATTTGTGACACCATAGAGGTGGTAGGCCTGGCTTTAGGCCCTTGGTGACACAACAGATGTGGTCGCCCATCATTTACTCCCTTTGTGACACCACAGATTTTGCAGCCCCAGGTTTGCTCCCTTTGTGACACCACAGATTTTGCAGCCCCAGGTTTGGTCTATTTGTGACACCAGAGAGGTGGCAGCCACAGCTTTTCTGCCTTGGTGACCTCACAGAGGTGGCAGCCCCAGCTTCGCTCCCTAGGTTGACACCACAGTGGTGGCAGCAGCATCTCTGATTCCTCTGTGACACGACAGAGCTCCATGCCCCAGCTTTCAACCTTTTTTGACCTTACAGATTTGGAAGCCCCAGCTTTGGTCTATTTGTGACACCACAGAGGTGGCAGGCCCGGCATTTCTCCGTGTGTGACACCACTGATGTGGCAGCCACAGCTTTGGTCTATTTGTGACACCATAGAGGTGGTAGGCCTGGCTTTAGGCCCTTGGTGACACAACAGATGTGGTCGCCCATCATTTACTCCCTTTGTGACACCACAGATTTTGCAGCCCCAGGTTTGCTCCCTTTGTGACACCACAGATTTTGCAGCCCCAGGTTTGGTCTATTTGTGACACCAGAGAGGTGGCAGCCACAGCTTCTCTGCCTTGGTGACCTCACAGAGGTGGCAGCCCCAGCTTCGCTCCCTAGGTGACACCACATTGGTGGTACCACCATCTCTGATTCCTCTGTGACATGACAGAGCTCCATGCCCCAGCTTTCAACCTTTTTTGACCTTACAGATTTGGCAGCCCCAGCTTTGGTCTATCTGTGACACCACAGAGGTGGTAGGCCTGGCTTTAGTCCCTTGGTGACACAACAGATGTGGCAGCCCAACATTTGCTCCCTTTGTGACACCACAGATTTTGCAGCCCCAGGTTTGCTCCCTTCATTACATCAAAGAGGTTTCAGCCCCACCTTTCTACCCTTTGTGACCTGAGAGAATTTGCAGCCCCAGCTTTGCTCTATTGGTGCCACCAGGGAGGTGGCAGCCACAGCTTTGAAGCCTTGGTCACCTCACAGAGGTGGCAGCCCCAGCTTTGCTCCCTAGGTGACACCACATTGGTGGTACCACCATCTCTGATTCCTCTGTGACATGACAGAGCTCCATGCCCCAGCTTTCAACCTTTTTTGACCTTACAGATTTGGCAGCCCCAGCTTTGGTCTATTTGTGACACCACAGAGGTAGCAGGCTCGGCATTTCTCCATGTGTGACACCACTGATGTGGCAGCCCCAACTTTGGTCTATTTGTGACACCACAGAGGTGGCAGCTCCAGCCTTGCTCCCTTTGGTGACACCACAATGGAGTGCAGCTCAATCTTTGATCCCTTCATGACACAGCAGAGCTCCATTCCCCAGCTTTCAACCTTTTTTGACCTTACAGATTTGGCAGCCCCAGCTTTGGTCTATTTATGACACCACAGAGGTGGCAGGCCTGGCTTTAGTCCCTTGGTGACACAACAGATGTGGTCGCCCAACATTTACTCCCTTTGTGACACCACAGATTTTGCAGCCCCAGGTTTGCTCCCTTTGTGGCACCACAGATTTTGCAGGCCCAGGTTTGGTCTATTTGTGCCACCAAAGAGGTGGCAGCCACAACTTTGAAGCCTTGGTCACCTCACAGAGGTGGCAGCCCCAGCTTCGCTCCCTAGGTTGACACCACAATGGAGAGCAGCTCAATCTTTGATCCATTCATGATACAACAGAGCTCCATTCCCCAGCTTTCAACCTTTTTTGACCTTACAGATTTGGCAGCCCCAGCTTTGGTCTATTTGTGACACCACAGAGGTGGCAGGCCCGGCATTTCTCCGTGTGTGACACCACTGATGTGGCAGCCCAACATTTGCTCCCTTTGTGACACCACAGATTTTGCAGCCTCAGGTTTGCTCCCTTGGTGACACCAGAGAGGTGGCAGCCCCAGCTTTCTACCCTTTGTGACCTGAGAGATTTTGCAGCCCCAGCTTTGCTCTATTTGTGCCACCAGGGAGGTGACAGCCACAGCTTTGAAGCCTTGGTCACCTCACAGAGGTGGCAGCCCCAGCTTCGCTCCCTAGGTTGACACCACAGTGGTGGCAGCAGCATCTCTGATTCCTCTGTGACACGACAGAGCTCCATGCCCCAGCTTTCAACCTTTTTTGACCTTACAGATTTGGAAGCCCCAGCTTTGGTCTATTTGTGACACCACAGACGTGGCAGGCCCGGCATTTCTCCGTGTGTGACACCACTGATGTGGCAGCCACAGCTTTGGTCTATTTGTGACACCACAGAGGTGGTAGGCCTGGCTTTAGGCCCTTGGTGACACAACAGATGTGGTCGCCCAACATTTACTCCCTTTGTGACACCACAGATTTTGCAGCCCCAGGTTTGCTCCCTTTGTGGCACCACAGATTTTGCAGCCCCAGGTTTGGTCTATTTGTGCCACCAAAGAGGTGGCAGCCACAACTTTGAATCCTTGGTCACCTCACAGAGGTGGCAGCCCCAGCTTCGCTCCCTAGGTGACACCACAATGGAGAGCAGCTCAATCTTTGATCCATTCATGATACAACAGAGCTCCATTCCCCAGCTTTCAACCTTTTTTGACCTTACAGATTTGGCAGCCCCAGCTTTGGTCTATTTGTGACACCACTGAGGTGGCAGGCCCGGCATTTCTCCGTGTGTGACACCACTGATGTGGCAGCCCAACATTTGCTCCCTTTGTGACACCACAGATTTTGCAGCCCCAGGTTTGGTCTATTTGTGCCACCAGAGAGGTGGCAGCCACAGCTTTGAAGCCTTGGTCACCTCACTGAGGTGGCAGCCCCAGCTTTGCTCCCTAGGTGACACCACATTGGTGGTACCACCATCTCTGATTCCTCTGTGACATGACAGAGCTCCATGCCCCAGCTTTCAACCTTTTTTGACTTACAGATTTGGAAGCCCCAGCTTTAGTCTATTTGTGACACCACAGAGGTAGCAGGCTCGGCATTTCAACGTGTGTAACACCGCTGATGTGGCAGCCCCAACTTTGGTCTATTTGTGACACCACAGAGGTGGCAGCTCCATCCTTGCTCCCTTTGGTGACACCACAATGGAGTGCAGCTCAATCTTTGATCCCTTCATGACACAACAGAGCTAAATTTCCCAGCTTTCAACCTTTTTTGACCTTACAGATTTGGCACACCCAGCTTTGGTCTATTTGTAACACCACAGAGGTGGCAGGCCTGGCTTTAGTCCCTTGGTGACACAACAGATGTGGTAGCCCA
This sequence comes from Prinia subflava, assembly GCF_021018805.1. NCBI lineage: Eukaryota > Metazoa > Chordata > Aves > Passeriformes > Cisticolidae > Prinia > Prinia subflava. Next base: position 22,971 of record NW_026960780.1, on the reverse strand, counting down.
ACATTTACTCCCTTTGTGACACCACAGATTTTGCAGCCCCAGGTTTGCTCCCTTTGTGACACCACAGATTTTGCAGCCCCAGGTTTGGTCTATTTGTGACACCAGAGAGGTGGCAGCCACAGCTTTACTGCCTTGGTGACCTCACAGAGGTGGCAGCCCCAGCTTCGCTCCCTAGGTGACACCACATTGGTGGTACCACCATCTCTGATTCCTCTGTGACATGACAGAGCTCCATGCCCCAGCTTTCAACCTTTTTTGACCTTACAGATTTGGCAGCCCCAGCTTTGGTCTATCTGTGACACCACAGAGGTGGTAGGCCTGGCTTTAGTCCCTTGGTGACACAACAGATGTGGTAGCCCAACATTTGCTCCCTTTGTGACACCACAGATTTTGCAGCCCCAGGTTTGCTCCCTTCATTACATCAAAGAGGTTTCAGCCCCACCTTTCTACCCTTTGTGACCTGAGAGAATTTGCAGCCCCAGCTTTGCTCTATTGGTGCCACCAGGGAGGTGGCAGCCACAGCTTTGAAGCCTTGGTCACCTCACAGAGGTGGCAGCCCCAGCTTTGCTCCCTAGGTGACACCACATTGGTGGTACCACCATCTCTGATTCCTCTGTGACATGACAGAGCTCCATGCCCCAGCTTTCAACCTTTTTTGACCTTACAGATTTGGCAGCCCCAGCTTTGGTCTATTTGTGACACCACAGAGGTAGCAGGCTCAGCATTTCTCCATGTGTGACACCACTGATGTGGCAGTCCCAACTTTGGTCTATTTGTGACACCACAGAGGTGGCAGCTCCAGCCTTGCTCCCTTTGGTGACACCACAATGGAGTGCAGCTCAATCTTTGATCCCTTCATGACACAGCAGAGCTCCATTCCCCAGTTTTCAACCTTTTTTGACCTTACAGATTTGGCAGCCCCAGCTTTGGTCTATTTGTGACACCACAGAGGTGGTAGGCCTGGCTTTAGTCCCTTGGTGACACAACAGATGTGGTAGCCCAACATTTATTCCTTTTGTGACACCACAGATTTTGCAGCTCCAGGTTTGTTCTCTTTGTGGCACCACAGATTTTGCAGCCCCAGGTTTGGTCTATTTGTGCCACCAAAGAGGTGGCAGCCACAACTTTGAAGCCTTGGTCACCTCACAGAGGTGGCAGCCCCAGCTTCGCTCCCTAGGTTGACACCACAATGGAGAGCAGCTCAATCTTTGATCCATTCATGATACAACAGAGCTCCATTCCCCAGCTTTCAACCTTTTTTGACCTTACAGATTTGGCACACCCAGCTTTGGTCTATTTGTGACACCACAGAGGTGGCAGGCCCGGCATTTCTCCGTGTGTGACACCACTGATGTGGCAGCCCAACATTTGCTCCCTTTGTGACACCACAGATTTTGCAGCCTCAGGTTTGCTCCCTTGGTGACACCAGAGAGGTGGCAGCCCCAGCTTTCTACCCTTTGTGACCTGAGAGATTTTGCAGCCCCAGCTTTGCTCTATTTGTGCCACCAGGGAGGTGACAGCCACAGCTTTGAAGCCTTGGTCACCTCACTGAGGTGGCAGCCCCAGCTTCGCTCCCTAGGTTGACACCACAGTGGTGGCAGCAGCATCTCTGATTCCTCTGTGACACGACAGAGCTCCATGCCCCAGCTTTCAACCTTTTTTGACCTTACAGATTTGGAAGCCCCAGCTTTGGTCTATTTGTAACACCACAGAGGTGGCAGGCCCGGCATTTCTCCGTGTGTGACACCACTGATGTGGCAGCCACAGCTTTGGTCTATTTGTGACACCACAGAGGTGGTAGGCCTGGCTTTAGGCCCTTGGTGACACAACAGATGTGGTCGCCCAACATTTACTCCCTTTGTGACACCACAGATTTTGCAGCCCCAGGTTTGCTCCCTTTGTGACACCACAGATTTTGCAGCCCCAGGTTTGGTCTATTTGTGACACCAGAGAGGTGGCAGCCACAGCTTTGCTGCCTTGGTGACCTCACAGAGGTGGCAGCCCCAGCTTCGCTCCCTAGGTGACACCACATTGGTGGTACCACCATCTCTGATTCCTCTGTGACATGACAGAGCTCCATGCCCCAGCTTTCAACCTTTTTTGACCTTACAGATTTGGCAGCCCCAGCTTTGGTCTATCTGTGACACCACAGAGGTGGTAGGCCTGGCTTTAGTCCCTTGGTGACACAACAGATGTGGTAGCCCAACATTTGCTCCCTTTGTGACACCACAGATTTTGCAGCCCCAGGTTTGCTCCCTTCATTACATCAAAGAGGTTTCAGCCCCACCTTTCTACCCTTTGTGACCTGAGAGAATTTGCAGCCCCAGCTTTGCTCTATTGGTGCCACCAGGGAGGTGGCAGCCACAGCTTTGAAGCCTTGGTCACCTCACAGAGGTGGCAGCCCCAGCTTTGCTCCCTAGGTGACACCACATTGGTGGTACCACCATCTCTGATTCCTCTGTGACATGACAGAGCTCCATGCCCCAGCTTTCAACCTTTTTTGACTTACAGATTTGGAAGCCCCAGCTTCAGTCTATTTTTGACACCACAGAGGTAGCAGGCTCGGCATTTCAACGTGTGTAACACCACTGATGTTGCAGCCCCAACTTTGGTCTATTTGTGACACCACAGAGGTGGCAGCTCCATCCTTGCTCCCTTTGGTGACACCACAATGGAGTGCAGCTCAATCTTTGATCCCTTCATGACACAACAGAGCTAAATTTCCCAGCTTTCAACCTTTTTTGACCTTACAGATTTGGCAGCCCCAGCTTTGGTCTATTTGTGACACCACAGAGGTGGCTGGCCTGGCTTTAGTCCCTTGGTGACACAACAGATGTGGTCGCCCAACATTTACTCCCTTTGTGGCACCACAGATTTTGCAGCCCCAGGTTTGGTCTATTTGTGCCACCAAAGAGGTGGCAGCCACAACTTTGAAGCCTTGGTCACCTCACAGAGGTGGCAGCCCCAGCTTCGCTCCCTAGGTTGACACCACAATGGAGAGCAGCTCAATCTTTGATCCATTCATGATACAACAGAGCTCCATTCCCCAGTGTCGTGGTTAGGGGAGGAGGTGAATTTTTCCAGGGGGATGTGGGCAGTCCAATCAGTAATCAGCTTTTCTGCTGGCACCTGGATTGGTCACTCAGAGGTTTGGACACGCCTCTGAGGACACAAAGAGTTAAAAGCAGGAGTCTGAGGGGCTCGGCCCTCTTTTCAGATCCTGGTTTCAGCAGAGAGATGTGTCAGGCCTCCTTCCCCTGCCCGGCCACGAGGCTGGGTGGGGGAGGGGAAACACGTGGTCGGCTCAGGTAAGCCGGAGCCCCCCCGGGGGGGGGGGAGAAGAGAAGGGACAGGACTGGAACTGAGCTGCCCCGTCCAGGATGGAGGGGTGGAAAACTGTGGAAGTGCCTTCTGTGTGTGCTCACCCCCCCTCCTCCCCCCAAACTCCGGGAGAAGGTGCTCAGCCACGTGGGGGGTTGCCGAGCCTGGGAATGCCTCCGCCTGCACCCTGCTGAGAAGAAACTGTTAACCCTTGCTTGGCAGAAAGAAACTTTTCTTAGACATTGATTCTCATGACTGGTGGTTTTTCGGAGAGAGGGAAGCGGCCTGGGACCGAGATGATAAAGCATGATTGGAAGGAACTCGATGGAAGAATGAGAGGAGTAGCCTTGGAGCTGGACTTTTCTTGCATAATGTCAGCCATGGACTGAACTTGAGTCTCTTTTGAACATAAACTGCATTTTTGGGTGGATGCAGCTGCCCCTTGCTTTTGCTACAGTGACTGGCACTTGAAGTGAGTGGCGAGCAGAGAAGAGAGGGGGAGGGTGAGGTGGCACCCTCTGCCCTCAGGGCAGACCTGCTCCTGGAACCCCGGCCCCTGGGTGAAAAGGGGGAGAGCTTGGCATGCAGCATCCTTAAAAAGCCCTGTATGCAGTTTTGGCCTATGAGACAGCGGTGAGAGCGCTGGACATAGGAAAAAGAGAGAGTCACCTTAGCAGACTTCTCCGGGCGGTGCTATGGGTGACATGGAAACACATAAGGGGTGGACCCGTGTTTTCTGAGGAACAGTCTGTGGTGCGAGAGAGACTCCTCTCTCCCTTGCTGAATTGAAGATTAGTTTGTTTTTGAGTGGTGATGGTTTGATCTAAAACCCAGGGGTTGGTCTGTGAAGAGTGATGGGTGGGGAGGTAGAAACTGGGAGAAGAAAATGTTCTAAGAAGTTTTTATTTCTGTCTCTGTGTGTGTTTAAGAGTATTTCTGTCCCTGTTCTTATGTAATTAATAAAGTTTTGGTGGGTTTTTTTTTTGTTTTCAAGGTTTAAGCCTGCTCTGCTCTGTTCCTGATCACATCCCACAGGAGTTGTTAGAGAAAAAACATATATTCATGGGTGCACTAACATCTGGCCAGTGTTAACCCATGACACCCAGCTTTCAACCTTTTTTGACCTTACAGATTTGGCAGCCCCAGCTTTGGTCTATTTGTGACACCACAGAGGTGGCAGGCCCGGCATTTCTCCGTGTGTGACACCACTGATGTGGCAGCCCCAACTTTGGTCTATTTGTGACACCACAGAGGTGGCAGCTCCAGCCTTGCTCCCTTTGATGACACCACAATGGAGTGCAGCTCAATCTTTGATCCCGTCATGACACACAAGAGCTCCATTCCCCAGCTTTCAACCTTTTTTGACCTTACAGATTTGGCAGCCCCAGCTTTGGTCTATTTGTGACACCACAGAGGTGGCAGGCTCGGCATTTCACCGTGTGTGACACCACTGATGTGGCAGCCCAACATTTACTCCCTTTGTGACACCACAGATTTTGCAGCCCCAGGTTTGGTCCATTTGTGACACCACAGAGGTGGCAGCCACAGCTTTGCTGCCTTGGTGACCTCACAGAGGTGGCAGCCCCAGCTTCGCTCCCTAGGTGACACCACATTCGTGGTACCACCATCTCTGATTCCTCTGTGACACGACAGAGCTCCATGCCCCAGCTTTCAACCTTTTTTGACCTTACAGATTTGGCAGCCCCAGCTTTGGTCTATTTGTGACACCACAGAGGTGGCAGGATCGGCATTTCACCGTGTGTGACACCACTGATGTGGCAGCCCCAACTTTGGTCTATTTGTCAAACCACAGAGGTGGCAGCTCCAGCCTTGCTCCCTTTGGTGACACTACAATGGAGTGCAGCTGAATCTTTGATCCCTTCATGACACAAAGGAGCTCCATTCCCCAGCTTTCAACCTTTTTTGACCTTACAGATTTTGCACACCCAGCTTTGGTCTATTTGTGACACCACAGAGGTGGCTGGCCTGGCTTTAGTCCCTTGGTGACACAACAGATGTGGTCGCCCAACATTTACTCCCTTTGTGACACCACAGATTTTGCAGCCCCAGGTTTGCTCCCTTTGTGGCACCACAGATTTTGCAGCCTCAGGTTTGCTCCCTTGGTGACACCAGAGAGGTGGCAGCCCCAGCTTTCTACCCTTTGTGACCTGAGAGATTTTGCAGCCCCAGCTTTGCTCTATTTGTGCCACCAGGGAGGTGATAGCCACAGCTTTGAAGCCTTGGTCATTTCACAGAGGTGGCAGCCCCAGCTTCGCTCCCTAGGTTGACACCACAGTGGTGGCAGCAGCATCTCTGATTCCTCTGTGACACGACAGAGCTCCATGCCCCAGCTTTCAACCTTTTTTGACCTTACAGATTTGGAAGCCCCAGCTTTGGTCTATTTGTAACACCACAGAGGTGGCAGGCCCGGCATTTCTCCGTGTGTGACACCACTGATGTGGCAGCCACAGCTTTGGTCTATTTGTGACACCATAGAGGTGGTAGGCCTGGCTTTAGGCCCTTGGTGACACAACAGATGTGGTCGCCCAACATTTACTCCCTTTGTGACACCACAGATTTTGCAGCCCCAGGTTTGCTCCCTTTGTGGCACCACAGATTTTGCAGCCCCAGGTTTGGTCTATTTGTGACACCAGAGAGGTGGCAGCCACAGCTTTGCTGCCTTGGTGACCTCACAGAGGTGGCAGCCCCAGCTTCGCTCCCTAGGTGACACCACATTCGTGGTACCACCATCTCTGATTCCTCTGTGACATGACAGAGCTCCATGCCCCAGCTTTCAACCTTTTTTGACCTTACAGATTTGGAAGCCCCAGCTTTAGTCTATTTTTGACACCACAGAGGTAGCAGGCTCGGCATTTCAACGTGTGTAACACCACTGATGTGGCAGCCCCAACTTTGGTCTATTTGTGACACCACAGAGGTGGCAGCTCCATCCTTGCTCCCTTTGGTGACACCACAATGGAGTGCAGCTCAATCTTTGATCCCTTCATGACACAACAGAGCTAAATTTCCCAGCTTTCAACCTTTTTTGACCTTACAGATTTGGCAGCCCCAGCTTTGGTCTATTTATGACACCACAGAGGTGGCAGGCCTGGCTTTAGTCCCTTGGTGACACAACAGATGTGGTCGCCCAACATTTACTCCCTTTGTGACACCACAGATTTTGCAGCCCCAGGTTTGCTCCCTTTGTGGCACCACAGATTTTGCAGCCCCAGGTTTGGTCTATTTGTGCCACCAAAGAGGTGGCAGCCACAACTTTGAAGCCTTGGTCACCTCACAGAGGTGGCAGCCCCAGCTTCGCTCCCTAGGTTGACACCACAATGGAGAGCAGCTCAATCTTTGATCCATTCATGATACAACAGAGCTCCATTCCCCAGCTTTCAACCTTTTTTGACCTTACAGATTTGGCACACCCAGCTTTGGTCTATTTGTGACACCACAGAGGTGGCAGGCCCGGCATTTCTACGTGTGTGACACCACTGATGTGGCAGCCCAACATTTGCTCCCTTTGTGACACCACAGATTTTGCAGCCCCAGGTTTGCTCCCTTGGTGACACCAGAGAGGTGGCAGCCCCAGCTTTCTACCCTTTGTGACCTGAGAGATTTTGCAGCCCCAGCTTTGCTCTATTTGTGCCACCAGGGAGGTGACAGCCACAGCTTTGAAGCCTTGGTCACCTCACAGAGGTGGCAGCCCCAGCTTCGCTCCCTAGGTTGACACCACAGTGGTGGCAGCAGCATCTCTGATTCCTCTGTGACACGACAGAGCTCCATGCCCCAGCTTTCAACCTTTTTTGACCTTACAGATTTGGCAGCCCCAGCTTTGGTCTATTTGTGACACCACAGAGGTAGCAGGCTCGGCATTTCTCCATGTGTGACACCACTGATGTGGCAGCCCCAACTTTGGTCTATTTGTGACACCACAGAGGTGGCAGCTCCAGCCTTGCTCCCTTTGGTGACACCACAATGGAGTGCAGCTCAATCTTTGATCCCTTCATGACACAGCAGAGCTCCATTCCCCAGCTTTCAACCTTTTTTGACCTTACAGATTTGGCAGCCCCAGCTTTGGTCTATTTATGACACCACAGAGGTGGCAGGCCTGGCTTTAGTCCCTTGGTGACACAACAGATGTGGTCGCCCAACATTTACTCCCTTTGTGACACCACAGATTTTGCAGCCCCAGGTTTGCTCCCTTTGTGGCACCACAGATTTTGCAGCCCCAGGTTTGGTCTATTTGTGCCACCAAAGAGGTGGCAGCCACAACTTTGAAGCCTTGGTCACCTCACAGAGGTGGCAGCCCCAGCTTCGCTCCCTAGGTTGACACCACAATGGAGAGCAGCTCAATCTTTGATCCATTCATGATACAACAGAGCTCCATTCCCCAGCTTTCAACCTTTTTTGACCTTACAGATTTGGCACACCCAGCTTTGGTCTATTTGTGACACCACAGAGGTGGCAGGCCCGGCATTTCTCCGTGTGTGACACCACTGATGTGGCAGCCCAACATTTGCTCCCTTTGTGACACCACAGATTTTGCAGCCTCAGGTTTGCTCCCTTGGTGACACCAGAGAGGTGGCAGCCCCAGCTTTCTACCCTTTGTGACCTGAGAGATTTTGCAGCCCCAGCTTTGCTCTATTTGTGCCACCAGGGAGGTGACAGCCACAGCTTTGAAGCCTTGGTCACCTCACAGAGGTGGCAGCCCCAGCTTCGCTTCATAGGTTGACACCACAGTGGTGGCAGCAGCATCTCTGATTCCTCTGTGACACGACAGAGCTCCATGCCCCAGCTTTCAACCTTTTTTGACCTTACAGATTTGGAAGCCCAAGCTTTGGTCTATTTGTGACACCACAGAGGTGGCAGGCCCGGCATTTCTCCGTGTGTGACACCACTGATGTGGCAGCCACAGCTTTGGTCTATTTGTGACACCACAGAGGTGGTAGGCCTGGCTTTAGGCCCTTAGTGACACAACAGATGTGGTCGCCCAACATTTACTCCCTTTGTGACACCACAGATTTTGCAGCCCCAGGTTTGCTCCCTTTGTGGCACCACAGATTTTGCAGCCCCAGGTTTGGTCTATTTGTGCCACCAAAGAGGTGGCAGCCACAACTTTGAAGCCTTGGTCACCTCACAGAGGTGGCAGCCCCAGCTTCGCTCCCTAGGTTGACACCACAATGGTGAGCAGCTCAATCTTTGATCCATTCATGATACAACAGAGCTCCATTCCCCAGCTTTCAACCTTTTTTGACCTTACAGATTTGGCAGCCCCAGCTTTGGTCTATTTGTGACACCACTGAGGTGGCAGGCCCGGCATTTCTCCGTGTGTGACACCACTGATGTGGCAGCCCAACATTTGCTCCCTTTGTGACACCACAGATTTTGCAGCCCCAGGTTTGGTCTATTTGTGCCACCAGAGAGGTGGCAGCCACAGCTTTGAAGCCTTGGTCACCTCACTGAGGTGGCAGCCCCAGCTTTGCTCCCTAGGTGACACCACATTGGTGGTACCACCATCTCTGATTCCTCTGTGACATGACAGAGCTCCATGCCCCAGCTTTCAACCTTTTTTGACTTACAGATTTGGAAGCCCCAGCTTTAGTCTATTTGTGACACCACAGAGGTAGCAGGCTCGGCATTTCAACGTGTGTAACACCGCTGATGTGGCAGCCCCAACTTTGGTCTATTTGTGACACCACAGAGGTGGCAGCTCCATCCTTGCTCCCTTTGGTGACACCACAATGGAGTGCAGCTCAATCTTTGATCCCTTCATGACACAACAGAGCTAAATTTCCCAGCTTTCAACCTTTTTTGACCTTACAGATTTGGCACACCAAACTTTGGTCTATTTGTAACACCACAGAGGTTGCAGGCCTGGCTTTAGTCCCTTGGTGACACAACAGATGTGGTCGCCCAACATTTACTCCCTTTGTGACACCACAGATTTTGCAGCCCCAGGTTTGCTCCCTTTGTGGCACCACAGATTTTGCAGCCCCAGGTTTGGTCTATTTGTGCCACCAAAGAGGTGGCAGCCACAACTTTGAAGCCTTGGTCACCTCACAGAGGTGGCAGCCCCAGCTTCGCTCCCTAGGTTGACACCACAATGGAGAGCAGCTCAATCTTTGATCCATTCATGATACAACAGAGCTCCATTCCCCAGCTTTCAACCTTTTTTGACCTTACAGATTTGGCACACCCAGCTTTGGTCTATTTGTGACACCACAGAGGTGGCAGGCCCGGCATTTCTACGTGTGTGACACCACTGATGTGGCAGCCCAACATTTGCTCCCTTTGTGACACCACAGATTTTGCAGCCCCAGGTTTGCTCCCTTGGTGACACCAGAGAGGTGGCAGCCCCAGCTTTCTACCCTTTGTGACCTGAGAGATTTTGCAGCCCCAGCTTTGCTCTATTTGTGCCACCAGGGAGGTGACAGCCACAGCTTTGAAGCCTTGGTCACCTCACAGAGGTGGCAGCCCCAGCTTCGCTCCCTAGGTTGACACCACAGTGGTGGCAGCAGCATCTCTGATTCCTCTGTGACACGACAGAGCTCCATGCCCCAGCTTTCAACCTTTTTTGACCTTACAGATTTGGAAGCCCCAGCTTTGGTCTATTTGTGACACCACAGAGGTGGCAAGCCCGGCATTTCTCCGTGTGTGACACCACTGATGTGGCAGCCACAGCTTTGGTCTATTTGTGACACCATAGAGGTGGTAGGCCTGGCTTTAGGCCCTTGGTGACACAACAGATGTGGTCGCCCATCATTTACTCCCTTTGTGACACCACAGATTTTGCAGCCCCAGGTTTGCTCCCTTTGTGACACCACAGATTTTGCAGCCCCAGGTTTGGTCTATTTGTGACACCAGAGAGGTGGCAGCCACAGCTTTTCTGCCTTGGTGACCTCACAGAGGTGGCAGCCCCAGCTTCGCTCCCTAGGTGACACCACATTGGTGGTACCACCATCTCTGATTCCTCTGTGACATGACAGAGCTCCATGCCCCAGCTTTCAACCTTTTTTGACCTTACAGATTTGGCAGCCCCAGCTTTGGTCTATCTGTGACACCACAGAGGTGGTAGGCCTGGCTTTAGTCCCTTGGTGACACAACAGATGTGGCAGCCCAACATTTGCTCCCTTTGTGACACCACAGATTTTGCAGCCCCAGGTTTGCTCCCTTCATTACATCAAAGAGGTTTCAGCCCCACCTTTCTACCCTTTGTGACCTGAGAGAATTTGCAGCCCCAGCTTTGCTCTATTGGTGCCACCAGGGAGGTGGCAGCCACAGCTTTGAAGCCTTGGTCACCTCACAGAGGTGGCAGCCCCAGCTTTGCTCCCTAGGTGACACCACATTGGTGGTACCACCATCTCTGATTCCTCTGTGACATGACAGAGCTCCATGCCCCAGCTTTCAACCTTTTTTGACCTTACAGATTTGGCAGCCCCAGCTTTGGTCTATTTGTGACACCACAGAGGTAGCAGGCTCGGCATTTCTCCATGTGTGACACCACTGATGTGGCAGCCCCAACTTTGGTCTATTTGTGACACCACAGAGGTGGCAGCTCCAGCCTTGCTCCCTTTGGTGACACCACAATGGAGTGCAGCTCAATCTTTGATCCCTTCATGACACAGCAGAGCTCCATTCCCCAGCTTTCAACCTTTTTTGACCTTACAGATTTAGCAGCCCCAGCTTTGGTCTATTTATGACACCACAGAGGTGGCAGGCCTGGCTTTAGTCCCTTGGTGACACAACAGATGTGGTCGCCCAACATTTACTCCCTTTGTGACACCACAGATTTTGCAGCCCCAGGTTTGCTCCCTTTGTGGCACCACAGATTTTGCAGCCCCAGGTTTGGTCTATTTGTGCCACCAAAGAGGTGGCAGCCACAACTTTGAAGCCTTGGTCACCTCACAGAGGTGGCAGCCCCAGCTTCGCTCCCTAGGTTGACACCACAATGGAGAGCAGCTCAATCTTTGATCCATTCATGATACAACAGAGCTCCATTCCCCAGCTTTCAACCTTTTTTGACCTTACAGATTTGGCACACCCAGCTTTGGTCTATTTGTGACACCACAGAGGTGGCAGGCCCGGCATTTCTCCGTGTGTGACACCACTGATGTGGCAGCCCAACATTTGCTCCCTTTGTGACACCACAGATTTTGCAGCCTCAGGTTTGCTCCCTTGGTGACACCAGAGAGGTGGCAGCCCCAGCTTTCTACCCTTTGTGACCTGAGAGATTTTGCAGCCCCAGCTTTGCTCTATTTGTGCCACCAGGGAGGTGACAGCCACAGCTTTGAAGCCTTGGTCACCTCACAGAGGTGGCAGCCCCAGCTTCGCTTCCTAGGTTGACACCACAGTGGTGGCAGCAGCATCTCTGATTCCTCTGTGACACGACAGAGCTCCATGCCCCAGCTTTCAACCTTTTTTGACCTTACAGATTTGGAAGCCCCAGCTTTGGTCTATTTGTGACACCACAGAGGTGGCAGGCCCGGCATTTCTCCGTGTGTGACACCACTGATGTGGCAGCCACAGCTTTGGTCTATTTGTGACACCACAGAGGTGGTAGGCCTGGCTTTAGGCCCTTGGTGACACAACAGATGTGGTCGCCCAACATTTACTCCCTTTGTGACACCACAGATTTTGCAGCCCCAGGTTTGCTCCCTTTGTGGCACCACAGATTTTGCAGCCCCAGGTTTGGTCTATTTGTGCCACCAAAGAGGTGGCAGCCACAACTTTGAAGCCTTGGTCACCTCACAGAGGTGGCAGCCCCAGCTTCGCTCCCTAGGTTGACACCACAATGGTGAGCAGCTCAATCTTTGATCCATTCATGATACAACAGAGCTCCATTCCCCAGCTTTCAACCTTTTTTGACCTTACAGATTTGGCAGCCCCAGCTTTGGTCTATTTGTGACACCACTGAGGTGGCAGGCCCGGCATTTCTCCGTGTGTGACACCACTGATGTGGCAGCCCAACATTTGCTCCCTTTGTGACACCACAGATTTTGCAGCCCCAGGTTTGCTCCCTTTGTGACACCACAGATTTTGCAGCCCCAGGTTTGGTCTATTTGTGACACCAGAGAGGTGGCAGCCACAGCTTTGAAGCCTTGGTCACCTCACTGAGGTGGCAGCCCCAGCTTTGCTCCCTAGGTGACACCACATTGGTGGTACCACCATCTCTGATTCCTCTGTGACATGACAGAGCTCCATGCCCCAGCTTTCAACCTTTTTTGACTTACAGATTTGGAAGCCCCAGCTTTAGTCTATTTGTGACACCACAGAGGTAGCAGGCTCGGCATTTCAACGTGTGTAACACCGCTGATGTGGCAGCCCCAACTTTGGTCTATTTGTGACACCACAGAGGTGGCAGCTCCATCCTTGCTCCCTTTGGTGACACCACAATGGAGTGCAGCTCAATCTTTGATCCCTTCATGACACAACAGAGCTAAATTTCCCAGCTTTCAACCTTTTTTGACCTTACAGATTTGGCACACCCAGCTTTGGTCTATTTGTAACACCACAGAGGTGGCAGGCCTGGCTTTAGTCCCTTGGTGACACAACAGATGTGGTAGCCCAACATTTACTCCCTTTGTGACACCACAGATTTTGCAGCCCCAGGTTTGCTCCCTTTGTGACACCACAGATTTTGCAGCCCCAGGTTTGGTCTATTTGTGACACCAGAGAGGTGGCAGCCACAGCTTTACTGCCTTGGTGACCTCACAGAGGTGGCAGCCCCAGCTTCGCTCCCTAGGTGACACCACATTGGTGGTACCACCATCTCTGATTCCTCTGTGACATGACAGAGCTCCATGCCCCAGCTTTCAACCTTTTTTGACCTTACAGATTTGGCAGCCCCAGCTTTGGTCTATCTGTGACACCACAGAGGTGGTAGGCCTGGCTTTAGTCCCTTGGTGACACAACAGATGTGGTAGCCCAACATTTGCTCCCTTTGTGACACCACAGATTTTGCAGCCCCAGGTTTGCTCCCTTCATTACATCAAAGAGGTTTCAGCCCCACCTTTCTACCCTTTGTGACCTGAGAGAATTTGCAGCCCCAGCTTTGCTCTATTGGTGCCACCAGGGAGGTGGCAGCCACAGCTTTGAAGCCTTGGTCACCTCACAGAGGTGGCAGCCCCAGCTTTGCTCCCTAGGTGACACCACATTGGTGGTACCACCATCTCTGATTCCTCTGTGACATGACAGAGCTCCATGCCCCAGCTTTCAACCTTTTTTGACCTTACAGATTTGGCAGCCCCAGCTTTGGTCTATTTGTGACACCACAGAGGTAGCAGGCTCAGCATTTCTCCATGTGTGACACCACTGATGTGGCAGTCCCAACTTTGGTCTATTTGTGACACCACAGAGGTGGCAGCTCCAGCCTTGCTCCCTTTGGTGACACCACAATGGAGTGCAGCTCAATCTTTGATCCCTTCATGACACAGCAGAGCTCCATTCCCCAGCTTTCAACCTTTTTTGACCTTACAGATTTGGCAGCCCCAGCTTTGGTCTATTTGTGACACCACAGAGGTGGTAGGCCTGGCTTTAGTCCCTTGGTGACACAACAGATGTGGTAGCCCAACATTTATTCCTTTTGTGACACCACAGATTTTGCAGCTCCAGGTTTGTTCCCTTTGTGGCACCACAGATTTTGCAGCCCCAGGTTTGGTCTATTTGTGCCACCAAAGAGGTGGCAGCCACAACTTTGAAGCCTTGGTCACCTCACAGAGGTGGCAGCCCCAGCTTCGCTCCCTAGGTTGACACCACAATGGAGAGCAGCTCAATCTTTGATCCATTCATGATACAACAGAGCTCCATTCCCCAGCTTTCAACCTTTTTTGACCTTACAGATTTGGCACACCCAGCTTTGGTCTATTTGTGACACCACAGAGGTGGCAGGCCCGGCATTTCTCCGTGTGTGACACCACTGATGTGGCAGCCCAACATTTGCTCCCTTTGTGACACCACAGATTTTGCAGCCTCAGGTTTGCTCCCTTGGTGACACCAGAGAGGTGGCAGCCCCAGCTTTCTACCCTTTGTGACCTGAGAGATTTTGCAGCCCCAGCTTTGCTCTATTTGTGCCACCAGGGAGGTGACAGCCACAGCTTTGAAGCCTTGGTCACCTCACTGAGGTGGCAGCCCCAGCTTCGCTCCCTAGGTTGACACCACAGTGGTTGCAGCAGCATCTCTGATTCCTCTGTGACACGACAGAGCTCCATGCCCCAGCTTTCAACCTTTTTTGACCTTACAGATTTGGAAGCCCCAGCTTTGGTCTATTTGTAACACCACAGAGGTGGCAGGCCCGGCATTTCTCCGTGTGTGACACCACTGATGTGGCAGCCACAGCTTTGGTCTATTTGTGACACCACAGAGGTGGTAGGCCTGGCTTTAGGCCCTTGGTGACACAACAGATGTGGTCGCCCAACATTTACTCCCTTTGTGACACTACAGATTTTGCAGCCCCAGGTTTGCTCCCTTTGTGACACCACAGATTTTGCAGCCCCAGGTTTGGTCTATTTGTGACACCAGAGAGGTGGCAGCCACAGCTTTGCTGCCTTGGTGACCTCACAGAGGTGGCAGCCCCAGCTTCGCTCCCTAGGTGACACCACATTCGTGGTACCACCATCTCTGATTCCTCTGTGACATGACAGAGCTCCATGCCCCAGCTTTCAACCTTTTTTGACCTTACAGATTTGGCAGCCCCAGCTTTGGTCTATCTGTGACACCACAGAGGTGGTAGGCCTGGCTTTAGTCCCTTGGTGACACAACAGATGTGGTAGCCCAACATTTGCTCCCTTTGTGACACCACAGATTTTGCAGCCCCAGGTTTGCTCCCTTCATTACATCAAAGAGGTTTCAGCCCCACCTTTCTACCCTTTGTGACCTGAGAGAATTTGCAGCCCCAGCTTTGCTCTATTGGTGCCACCAGGGAGGTGGCAGCCACAGCTTTGAAGCCTTGGTCACCTCACAGAGGTGGCAGCCCCAGCTTTGCTCCCTAGGTGACACCACATTGGTGGTACCACCATCTCTGATTCCTCTGTGACATGACAGAGCTCCATGCCCCAGCTTTCAACCTTTTTTGACTTACAGATTTGGAAGCCCCAGCTTCAGTCTATTTTTGACACCACAGAGGTAGCAGGCTCGGCATTTCAACGTGTGTAACACCACTGATGTTGCAGCCCCAACTTTGGTCTATTTGTGACACCACAGAGGTGGCAGCTCCATCCTTGCTCCCTTTGGTGACACCACAATGGAGTGCAGCTCAATCTTTGATCCCTTCATGACACAACAGAGCTAAATTTCCCAGCTTTCAACCTTTTTTGACCTTACAGATTTGGCAGCCCCAGCTTTGGTCTATTTGTGACACCACAGAGGTGGCTGGCCTGGCTTTAGTCCCTTGGTGACACAACAGATGTGGTCGCCCAACATTTACTCCCTTTGTGGCACCACAGATTTTGCAGCCCCAGGTTTGGTCTATTTGTGCCACCAAAGAGGTGGCAGCCACAACTTTGAAGCCTTGGTCACCTCACAGAGGTGGCAGCCCCAGCTTCGCTCCCTAGGTTGACACCACAATGGAGAGCAGCTCAATCTTTGATCCATTCATGATACAACAGAGCTCCATTCCCCAGTGTCGTGGTTAGGGGAGGAGGTGAATTTTTCCAGGGGGATGTGGGCAGTCCAATCAGTAATCAGCTTTTCTGCTGGCACCTGGATTGGTCACTCAGAGGTTTGGACACGCCTCTGAGGACACAAAGAGTTAAAAGCAGGAGTCTGAGGGGCTCGGCCCTCTTTTCAGATCCTGGTTTCAGCAGAGAGATGTGTCAGGCCTCCTTCCCCTGCCCGGCCACGAGGCTGGGTGGGGGAGGGGAAACACGTGGTCGGCTCAGGTAAGCCGGAGCCCCCCCGGGGGGGGGGGAGAAGAGAAGGGACAGGACTGGAACTGAGCTGCCCCGTCCAGGATGGAGGGGTGGAAAACTGTGGAAGTGCCTTCTGTGTGTGCTCACCCCCCCTCCTCCCCCCAAACTCCGGGAGAAGGTGCTCAGCCACGTGGGGGGTTGCCGAGCCTGGGAATGCCTCCGCCTGCACCCTGCTGAGAAGAAACTGTTAACCCTTGCTTGGCAGAAAGAAACTTTTCTTAGACATTGATTCTCATGACTGGTGGTTTTTCGGAGAGAGGGAAGCGGCCTGGGACCGAGATGATAAAGCATGATTGGAAGGAACTCGATGGAAGAATGAGAGGAGTAGCCTTGGAGCTGGACTTTTCTTGCATAATGTCAGCCATGGACTGAACTTGAGTCTCTTTTGAACATAAACTGCATTTTTGGGTGGATGCAGCTGCCCCTTGCTTTTGCTACAGTGACTGGCACTTGAAGTGAGTGGCGAGCAGAGAAGAGAGGGGGAGGGTGAGGTGGCACCCTCTGCCCTCAGGGCAGACCTGCTCCTGGAACCCCGGCCCCTGGGTGAAAAGGGGGAGAGCTTGGCATGCAGCATCCTTAAAAAGCCCTGTATGCAGTTTTGGCCTATGAGACAGCGGTGAGAGCGCTGGACATAGGAAAAAGAGAGAGTCACCTTAGCAGACTTCTCCGGGCGGTGCTATGGGTGACATGGAAACACATAAGGGGTGGACCCGTGTTTTCTGAGGAACAGTCTGTGGTGCGAGAGAGACTCCTCTCTCCCTTGCTGAATTGAAGATTAGTTTGTTTTTGAGTGGTGATGGTTTGATCTAAAACCCAGGGGTTGGTCTGTGAAGAGTGATGGGTGGGGAGGTAGAAACTGGGAGAAGAAAATGTTCTAAGAAGTTTTTATTTCTGTCTCTGTGTGTGTTTAAGAGTATTTCTGTCCCTGTTCTTATGTAATTAATAAAGTTTTGGTGGGTTTTTTTTTTGTTTTCAAGGTTTAAGCCTGCTCTGCTCTGTTCCTGATCACATCCCACAGGAGTTGTTAGAGAAAAAACATATATTCATGGGTGCACTAACATCTGGCCAGTGTTAACCCATGACACCCAGCTTTCAACCTTTTTTGACCTTACAGATTTGGCAGCCCCAGCTTTGGTCTATTTGTGACACCACAGAGGTGGCAGGCCCGGCATTTCTCCGTGTGTGACACCACTGATGTGGCAGCCCCAACTTTGGTCTATTTGTGACACCACAGAGGTGGCAGCTCCAGCCTTGCTCCCTTTGGTGACACCACAATGGAGTGCAGCTCAATCTTTGATCCCGTCATGACACACAAGAGCTCCATTCCCCAGCTTTCAACCTTTTTTGACCTTACAGATTTGGCAGCCCCAGCTTTGGTCTATTTGTGACACCACAGAGGTGGCTGGCCTGGCTTTAGTCCCTTGGTGACACAACAGATGTGGTCGCCCAACATTTACTCCCTTTGTGACACCACAGATTTTGCAGCCCCAGGTTTGCTCCCTTTGTGGCACCACAGATTTTGCAGCCTCAGGTTTGCTCCCTTGGTGACACCAGAGAGGTGGCAGCCCCAGCTTTCTACCCTTTGTGACCTGAGAGATTTTGCAGCCCCAGCTTTGCTCTATTTGTGCCACCAGGGAGGTGATAGCCACAGCTTTGAAGCCTTGGTCATTTCACAGAGGTGGCAGCCCCAGCTTCGCTCCCTAGGTTGACACCACAGTGGTGGCAGCAGCATCTCTGATTCCTCTGTGACACGACAGAGCTCCATGCCCCAGCTTTCAACCTTTTTTGACCTTACAGATTTGGAAGCCCCAGCTTTGGTCTATTTGTAACACCACAGAGGTGGCAGGCCCGGCATTTCTCCGTGTGTGACACCACTGATGTGGCAGCCACAGCTTTGGTCTATTTGTGACACCATAGAGGTGGTAGGCCTGGCTTTAGGCCCTTGGTGACACAACAGATGTGGTCGCCCAACATTTACTCCCTTTGTGACACCACAGATTTTGCAGCCCCAGGTTTGCTCCCTTTGTGGCACCACAGATTTTGCAGCCCCAGGTTTGGTCTATTTGTGACACCAGAGAGGTGGCAGCCACAGCTTTGCTGCCTTGGTGACCTCACAGAGGTGGCAGCCCCAGCTTCGCTCCCTAGGTGACACCACATTCGTGGTACCACCATCTCTGATTCCTCTGTGACATGACAGAGCTCCATGCCCCAGCTTTCAACCTTTTTTGACCTTACAGATTTGGAAGCCCCAGCTTTAGTCTATTTTTGACACCACAGAGGTAGCAGGCTCGGCATTTCAACGTGTGTAACACCACTGATGTGGCAGCCCCAACTTTGGTCTATTTGTGACACCACAGAGGTGGCAGCTCCATCCTTGCTCCCTTTGGTGACACCACAATGGAGTGCAGCTCAATCTTTGATCCCTTCATGACACAACAGAGCTAAATTTCCCAGCTTTCAACCTTTTTTGACCTTACAGATTTGGCACACCCAGCTTTGGTCTATTTGTAACACCACAGAGGTGGTAGGCCTGGCTTTAGGCCCTTGGTGACACAACAGATGTGGTCGCCCAACATTTACTCCCTTTGTGACACCACAGATTTTGCAGCCCCAGGTTTGCTCCCTTTGTGGCACCACAGATTTTGCAGCCCCAGGTTTGGTCTATTTGTGCCACCAAAGAGGTGGCAGCCACAACTTTGAAGCCTTGGTCACCTCACAGAGGTGGCAGCCCCAGCTTCGCTCCCTAGGTTGACACCACAATGGAGAGCAGCTCAATCTTTGATCCATTCATGATACAACAGAGCTCCATTCCCCAGCTTTCAACCTTTTTTGACCTTACAGATTTGGCACACCCAGCTTTGGTCTATTTGTGACACCACAGAGGTGGCAGGCCCGGCATTTCTACGTGTGTGACACCACTGATGTGGCAGCCCAACATTTGCTCCCTTTGTGACACCACAGATTTTGCAGCCCCAGGTTTGCTCCCTTGGTGACACCAGAGAGGTGGCAGCCCCAGCTTTCTACCCTTTGTGACCTGAGAGATTTTGCAGCCCCAGCTTTGCTCTATTTGTACCACCAGGGAGGTGACAGCCACAGCTTTGAAGCCTTGGTCACCTCACAGAGGTGGCAGCCCCAGCTTCGCTCCCTAGGTTGACACCACAGTGGTGGCAGCAGCATCTCTGATTCCTCTGTGACACGACAGAGCTCCATGCCCCAGCTTTCAACCTTTTTTGACCTTACAGATTTGGAAGCCCCAGCTTTGGTCTATTTGTGACACCACAGAGGTGGCAGGCCCGGCATTTCTCCGTGTGTGACACCACTGATGTGGCAGCCACAGCTTTGGTCTATTTGTGACACCATAGAGGTGGTAGGCCTGGCTTTAGGCCCTTGGTGACACAACAGATGTGATCGCCCATCATTTACTCCCTTTGTGACACCACAGATTTTGCAGCCCCAGGTTTGCTCCCTTTGTGACACCACAGATTTTGCAGCCCCAGGTTTGGTCTATTTGTGACACCAGAGAGGTGGCAGCCACAGCTTTGCTGCCTTGGTGACCTCACAGAGGTGGCAGCCCCAGCTTCGCTCCCTAGGTGACACCACATTGGTGGTACCACCATCTCTGATTCCTCTGTGACATGACAGAGCTCCATGCCCCAGCTTTCAACCTTTTTTGACCTTACAGATTTGGCAGCCCCAGCTTTGGTCTATCTGTGACACCACAGAGGTGGTAGGCCTGGCTTTAGTCCCTTGGTGACACAACAGATGTGGCAGCCCAACATTTGCTCCCTTTGTGACACCACAGATTTTGCAGCCCCAGGTTTGCTCCCTTCATTACATCAAAGAGGTTTCAGCCCCACCTTTCTACCCTTTGTGACCTGAGAGAATTTGCAGCCCCAGCTTTGCTCTATTGGTGCCACCAGGGAGGTGGCAGCCACAGCTTTGAAGCCTTGGTCACCTCACTGAGGTGGCAGCCCCAGCTTTGCTCCCTAGGTGACACCACATTGGTGGTACCACCATCTCTGATTCCTCTGTGACATGACAGAGCTCCATGCCCCAGCTTTCAACCTTTTTTGACTTACAGATTTGGAAGCCCCAGCTTTAGTCTATTTGTGACACCACAGAGGTAGCAGGCTCGGCATTTCAACGTGTGTAACACCGCTGATGTGGCAGCCCCAACTTTGGTCTATTTGTGACACCACAGAGGTGGCAGCTCCATCCTTGCTCCCTTTGGTGACACCACAATGGAGTGCAGCTCAATCTTTGATCCCTTCATGACACAACAGAGCTAAATTTCCCAGCTTTCAACCTTTTTTGACCTTACAGATTTGGCACACCCAGCTTTGGTCTATTTGTAACACCACAGAGGTGGCAGGCCTGGCTTTAGTCCCTTGGTGACACAACAGATGTGGTAGCCCAACATTTACTCCCTTTGTGACACCACAGATTTTGCAGCCCCAGGTTTGCTCCCTTTGTGACACCACAGATTTTGCAGCCCCAGGTTTGGTCTATTTGTGACACCAGAGAGGTGGCAGCCACAGCTTTACTGCCTTGGTGACCTCACAGAGGTGGCAGCCCCAGCTTCGCTCCCTAGGTGACACCACATTGGTGGTACCACCATCTCTGATTCCTCTGTGACATGACAGAGCTCCATGCCCCAGCTTTCAACCTTTTTTGACCTTACAGATTTGGCAGCCCCAGCTTTGGTCTATCTGTGACACCACAGAGGTGGTAGGCCTGGCTTTAGTCCCTTGGTGACACAACAGATGTGGCAGCCCAACATTTGCTCCCTTTGTGACACCACAGATTTTGCAGCCCCAGGTTTGCTCCCTTCATTACATCAAAGAGGTTTCAGCCCCACCTTTCTACCCTTTGTGACCTGAGAGAATTTGCAGCCCCAGCTTTGCTCTATTGGTGCCACCAGGGAGGTGACAGCCACAGCTTTGAAGCCTTGGTCACCTCACAGAGGTGGCAGCCCCAGCTTTGCTCCCTAGGTGACACCACATTGGTGGTACCACCATCTCTGATTCCTCTGTGACATGACAGAGCTCCATGCCCCAGCTTTCAACCTTTTTTGACCTTACAGATTTGGCAGCCCCAGCTTTGGTCTATTTGTGACACCACAGAGGTAGCAGGCTCAGCATTTCTCCATGTGTGACACCACTGATGTGGCAGTCCCAACTTTGGTCTATTTGTGACACCACAGAGGTGGCAGCTCCAGCCTTGCTCCCTTTGGTGACACCACAATGGAGTGCAGCTCAATCTTTGATCCCTTCATGACACAGCAGAGCTCCATTCCCCAGCTTTCAACCTTTTTTGACCTTACAGATTTGGCAGCCCCAGCTTTGGTCTATTTGTGACACCACAGAGGTGGTAGGCCTGGCTTTAGTCCCTTGGTGACACAACAGATGTGGTAGCCCAACATTTATTCCTTTTGTGACACCACAGATTTTGCAGCTCCAGGTTTGTTCCCTTTGTGGCACCACAGATTTTGCAGCCCCAGGTTTGGTCTATTTGTGCCACCAAAGAGGTGGCAGCCACAACTTTGAAGCCTTGGTCACCTCACAGAGGTGGCAGCCCCAGCTTCGCTCCCTAGGTTGACACCACAATGGAGAGCAGCTCAATCTTTGATCCATTCATGATACAACAGAGCTCCATTCCCCAGCTTTCAACCTTTTTTGACCTTACAGATTTGGCACACCCAGCTTTGGTCTATTTGTGACACCACAGAGGTGGCAGGCCCGGCATTTCTCCGTGTGTGACACCACTGATGTGGCAGCCCAACATTTGCTCCCTTTGTGACACCACAGATTTTGCAGCCTCAGGTTTGCTCCCTTGGTGACACCAGAGAGGTGGCAGCCCCAGCTTTCTACCCTTTGTGACCTGAGAGATTTTGCAGCCCCAGCTTTGCTCTATTTGTGCCACCAGGGAGGTGACAGCCACAGCTTTGAAGCCTTGGTCACCTCACTGAGGTGGCAGCCCCAGCTTCGCTCCCTAGGTTGACACCACAGTGGTGGCAGCAGCATCTCTGATTCCTCTGTGACACGACAGAGCTCCATGCCCCAGCTTTCAACCTTTTTTGACCTTACAGATTTGGAAGCCCCAGCTTTGGTCTATTTGTAACACCACAGAGGTGGCAGGCCCGGCATTTCTCCGTGTGTGACACCACTGATGTGGCAGCCACAGCTTTGGTCTATTTGTGACACCACAGAGGTGGTAGGCCTGGCTTTAGGCCCTTGGTGACACAACAGATGTGGTCGCCCAACATTTACTCCCTTTGTGACACCACAGATTTTGCAGCCCCAGGTTTGCTCCCTTTGTGACACCACAGATTTTGCAGCCCCAGGTTTGGTCTATTTGTGACACCAGAGAGGTGGCAGCCACAGCTTTGCTGCCTTGGTGACCTCACAGAGGTGGCAGCCCCAGCTTCGCTCCCTAGGTGACACCACATTCGTGGTACCACCATCTCTGATTCCTCTGTGACATGACAGAGCTCCATGCCCCAGCTTTCAACCTTTTTTGACCTTACAGATTTGGCAGCCCCAGCTTTGGTCTATCTGTGACACCACAGAGGTGGTAGGCCTGGCTTTAGTCCCTTGGTGACACAACAGATGTGGTAGCCCAACATTTGCTCCCTTTGTGACACCACAGATTTTGCAGCCCCAGGTTTGCTCCCTTCATTACATCAAAGAGGTTTCAGCCCCACCTTTCTACCCTTTGTGACCTGAGAGAATTTGCAGCC
>NW_026960779.1:0-42479 GCF_021018805.1 Prinia subflava | reverse complement strand
CTAATACACCAACTGGTACAAAATATACTTCACTAGTGGAAAAGGAGCAAGAAAGTGTCTGCAGCAGCTTCTCTGCTTGCTGAAAACACAGAGAAACAAACAGGGCTTGTGTCTTGAGAAAACAAACACAGCAACCGAAAACCATAGTGTTCTACATAGCTCTTCCATGGAAAACAAGCAATTTAGATCCTAAAACCTTTGCTCTTGCTCTGCAGACGAGGAATACACCAACTGGTACAAAATATACTTCACTTGTGGAAAAGGGGCAAGAAAGTGTCTGCAGCAGCTTTTCTGCTCGCTGGAAACACATACAACTAACAAGGCTTGTGTCTTGAGAAAACCAACACAGTAACAGCAAAGCACAGTGTTCTACATATCTCTTCCAAGGAAATCAAGCAATTTAGGTCCTAAAAACCTTTGCTCCTGCTCTCCAGACGAGGAACACACCAACTGGTACAAAATATACGTCAGTAGTGGAGAAAGCAGGTACGTGTCTTCAAGAGCTTCTCTGCTCGCTGCAAGTACAGAGAACAAACAGGGTTTGTTTCTTGAGAAAACCAACACAGCAACAGCAAAGCATAGTGTTCTACAGAGCTCTTCCATGGAAATCAAGCAATTTAGGTCCTAACACATTTGCTCTTGCTTTGCAGACGAGGAACACACCAACTGGTACAAAATATACTTCACTTGTGAAAAAGGGGCAAGAAAGTGTCTGCAGCAGCTTCTCTGCTTGCTGCAAACACAGACAACCAACAGGACTTGTGTCTTGAGAAAACCAACACAGCAACAGCAAAGCATAGTGTTCTACATAGCTCTTCCATGGAAATCAAGCAATTTAGATCCTAAAACCTTTGCTCTTGCTCTGCAGACGAGGAATACACCAACTGGTACAAAATATACTTCACTTGTGGAAAAGGGGCAAGAAAGTGTCTGCAGCAGCTTTTCTGCTCGCTGGAAACTCAGACAACCAACAGGACTTGTGTCTTGAGAAAACCAACACAGTAACAGCAAAGCATAGTGTTCTACAGAGCTCTTCCATGGAAATCAAGCAATTTAGGTCCTAAAACCTTTGCTCTTGCTCTGCAGACGAGGAACACACCAACTGGTACAAAATATACTTCACTTGTGAAAAAGGGGCAAGAAAGTGTCTGCAGCAGCTTCTCTGCTTGCTGCAAACACAGACAACCAACAGGACTTGTGTCTTGAGAAAACCAACACAGCAACAGCAAAGCATAGTGTTCTACATTCCTCTTCCATGGAAAACAAGCAATTTAGATCCTAAAACCTTTGCTCTTGCTCTGCAGACGAGGAATACACCAACTGGTACAAAATATACTTCACTAGTGGAAAAGGAGCAAGAAAGTGTCTGCAGCAGCTTCTCTGCTCGCTGAAAACACAGAGAACAAACAGGGCTTGTGTCTTGAGAAAACAAACACAGCAACCGAAAACCATAGTGTTCTACATAGCTCTTCCATGGAAAACAAGCAATTTAGATCCTAAAACCTTTGCTCTTGCTCTGCAGACGAGGAACACACCAACTGGTACAAAATATACTTCACTTGTGGAAAAGGGGCAAGAAAGTGTCTGCAGCAGCTTTTCTGCTTGCTGCAAACACAGACATCCAACAGGACTTGTGTCTTGAGAAAACCAACACAGCAACAGCAAAGCATAGTGTTCTACATTCCTCTTCCATGGAAAACAAGCAATTTAGATCCTAAAACCTTTGCTCTTGCTCTGCAGACGAGGGAATACACAAACTGGTACAAAATAACTTCACTAGTGGAAAAGGAGCAAGAAAGTGTCTGCAGCAGCTTCTCTGCTTGCTGAAAACACAGAGAACAAACAGGGCTTGTGTCTTGAGAAAACAAACACAGCAACCGAAAACCATAGTGTTCTACATAGCTCTTCCATGGAAAACAAGCAATTTAGATCCTAAAACCTTTGCTCTTGCTCTGCAGACGAGGAATACACCAACTGGTACAAAATATACTTCACTTGTGGGAAAAGGGGCAAGAAAGTGTCTGCAGCAGCTTTTCTGCTCGCTGGAAACACATACAACTAACAAGGCTTGTGTCTTGAGAAAACCAACACAGCAACAGCAAAGCACAGTGTTCTACATATCTCTTCCAAGGAAATCAAGCAATTTAGGTCCTAAAACCTTTGCTCTTGCTCTGCAGAAGAGGAATACACCAACTGGTACAAAATATACTTCACTTGTGGAAAAGGGGCAAGAAAGTGTCTGCAGCAGCTTCTCTGCTTGCTGAAAACACAGACAACCAACAGGACTTGTGTCTTGAGAAAACCAACACAGCAACAGCAAAGCATAGTGTTCTACATTCCTCTTCCATGGAAAACAAGCAATTTAGATCCTAAAACCTTTGCTCTTGCTCTGTAGACGAGGAATACACAAACTGGTACAAAATATACTTCACTAGTGGAAAAGGAGCAAGTAAAGTGTCTGCAGCAGCTTCTCTGCTTGCTGAAAACACAGAGAACAAACAGGGCTTGTGTCTTGAGAAAACAAACACAGCAACCGAAAACCATAGTGTTCTACATAGCTCTTCCATGGAAAACAAGCAATTTAGATCCTAAAACCTTTGCTCTTGCTCTGCAGACGAGGAATACACCAACTGGTACAAAATATACTTCACTAGTGGAAAAGGAGCAAGAAAGTGTCTGCAGCAGCTTCTCTGCTTGCTGCAAACACAGACAACCAACAGGACTTGTGTCTTGAGAAAACCAACACAGTAACAGCAAAGCACAGTGTTCTACATATCTCTTCCAAGGAAATCAAGCAATTTAGGTCCTAAAACCTTTGCTCCTGCTCTCCAGACGAGGAATACACCAACTGGTACAAAATATACGTCAACAAAATATACGTCAGTAGTGGAGAAAGCAGGTACGTGTCTTCAAGAGCTTCTCTGCTCGCTGCAAGTACAGAGAACAAACAGGGTTTGTTTCTTGAGAAAACCGACACAGCAACAGCAAAGCATAGTGTTCTACAGAGCTCTTCCATGGAAATCAAGCAATTTAGGTCCTAACACCTTTGCTCTTGCTCTGCAGACGAGGAATACACCAACTGGTACAAAATATACTTCACTTGTGGAAAAGGGGCAAGAAAGTGTCTGCAGCAGCTTCTCTGCTTGCTGCAAACACAGACAACCAACAGGACTTGTGTCTTGAGAAAACCAACACAGCAACAGCAAAGCACAGTGTTCTACATAGCTCTTCCATGGAAAACAAGCAATTTAGATCCTAAAACCTTTGCTCTTGCTCTGCAGAAGAGGAATACACCAACTGGTACAAAATATACTTCACTTGTGGAAAAGGGGCAAGAAAGTGTCTGCAGCAGCTTCTCTGCTTGCTGAAAACACAGGGAACAAACAGGGTTTGTGTCTTTAGAAAACCAACACAGCAACAGCAAAGCATAGTGTTCTACATAGCTCTTCCATGGAAAACAAGCAATTTAGATCCTAAAACCTTTGCTCTTGCTCTGCAGACAAGGAATACACCAACTGGTACAAAATATACTTCACTTGTGGAAGAGGGGCAAGAAAGTGTCTGCAGCAGCTTCTCTGCTTGCTGAAAACACAGGGAACAAACAGGGTTTGTGTCTTGAGAAAACCAACACAGCAACAGCAAAGCACAGTGTTCTACATATCTCTTCCAAGGAAATCAAGCAATTTAGGTCCTAAAACCTTTGCTCCTGCTCTCCAGACGAGGAATACACCAACTGGTACAAAATATACTTCACTAGTGGAAAAGGAGCAAGAAAGTGTCTGCAGCAGCTTCTCTGCTTGCTGAAAACACAGAGAACAAACAGGGTTTGTGTCTTTAGAAAACCAACACAGCAACAGCAAAGCATAGTGTTCTACATAGCTCTTCCATGGAAAACAAGCAATTTAGATCCTAAAACCTTTGCTCTTGCTCTGCAGACGAGGAATACACCAACTGGTACAAAATATACTTCACTTGTGTAAAAGGGGCAAGAAAGTGTCTGCAGCAGCTTCTCTGCTTGCTGAAAACACAGGGAACAAACAGGGCTTGTGTCTTGAGAAAACCAACACAGCAACAGCAAAGCACAGTGTTCTACATATCTCTTCCAAGGAAATCAAGCAATTTAGGTCCTAAAACCTTTGCTCCTGCTCTCCAGACGAGGAATACACCAACTGGTACAAAATATACTTCACTTGTGGAAAAGGGGCAAGAAAGT
Organism: Prinia subflava; assembly: GCF_021018805.1. NCBI lineage: Eukaryota > Metazoa > Chordata > Aves > Passeriformes > Cisticolidae > Prinia > Prinia subflava. The sequence goes on along the minus strand of NW_026960779.1, from coordinate 38,266 downwards.
GTCTGCAGCAGCTTTTCTGCTCGCTGGAAACACATACAACTAACAAGGCTTGTGTCTTGAGAAAACCAACACAGCAACAGCAAAGCACAGTGTTCTACATATCTCTTCCAAGGAAATCAAGCAATTTAGGTCCTAAAACCTTTGCTCTTGCTCTGCAGAAGAGGAATACACCAACTGGTACAAAATATATTTCACTTGTGGAAAAGGGGCAAGAAAGTGTCTGCAGCAGCTTCTCTGCTTGCTGAAAACACAGGGAACAAACAGGGTTTGTGTCTTTAGAAAACCAACACAGCAACAGCAAAGCATAGTGTTCTACATAGCTCTTCCATGGAAAACAAGCAATTTAGATCCTAAAACCTTTGCTCTTGCTCTGCAGACAAGGAATACACCAACTGGTACAAAATATACTTCACTTGTGGAAAAGGGGCAAGAAAGTGTCTGCAGCAGCTTCTCTGCTTGCTGAAAACACAGGGAACAAACAGGGTTTGTGTCTTGGGAAAACCAACACAGCAACAGCAAAGCACAGTGTTCTACATATCTCTTCCAAGGAAATCAAGCAATTTAGGTCCTAAAACCTTTGCTCCTGCTCTCCAGACGAGGAATACACCAACTGGTACAAAATATACTTCACTAGTTGAAAAGGAGCAAGAAAGTGTCTGCAGCAGCTTCTCTGCTTGCTGAAAACACAGAGAACAAACAGGGTTTGTGTCTTTAGAAAACCAACACAGCAACAGCAAAGCATAGTGTTCTACATAGCTCTTCCATGGAAAACAAGCAATTTAGATCCTAAAACCTTTGCTCTTGCTCTGCAGACGAGGAATACACCAACTGGTACAAAATATACTTCACTAGTGGAAAAGGAGCAAGAAAGTGTCTGCAGCAGCTTCTCTGCTTGCTGAAAACACAGAGAACAAACAGGGCTTGTGTCTTGAGAAAACAAACACAGCAACCGAAAACCATAGTGTTCTACATAGCTCTTCCATGGAAAACAAGCAATTTAGATCCTAAAACCTTTGCTCTTGCTCTGCAGACGAGGAATACACCAACTGGTACAAAATATACTTCACTTGTGGAAAAGGGGCAAGAAAGTGTCTGCAGCAGCTTTTCTGCTCGCTGGAAACACATACAACTAACAAGGCTTGTGTCTTGAGAAAACCAACACAGCAACAGCAAAGCACAGTGTTCTACATATCTCTTCCAAGGAAATCAAGCAATTTAGGTCCTAAAACCTTTGCTCTTGCTCTGCAGAAGAGGAATACACCAACTGGTACAAAATATACTTCACTTGTGGAAAAGGGGCAAGAAAGTGTCTGCAGCAGCTTCTCTGCTTGCTGCAAACACAGGGAACAAACAGGGTTTGTGTCTTTAGAAAACCAACACAGCAACAGCAAAGCATAGTGTTCTACATAGCTCTTCCATGGAAAACAAGCAATTTAGATCCTAAAACCTTTGCTCTTGCTCTGCAGACAAGGAATACACCAACTGGTACAAAATATACTTCACTTGTGGAAAAGGGGCAAGAAAGTGTCTGCAGCAGCTTCTCTGCTTGCTGAAAACACAGGGAACAAACAGGGTTTGTGTCTTGAGAAAACCAACACAGCAACAGCAAAGCACAGTGTTCTACATATCTCTTCCAAGGAAATCAAGCAATTTAGGTCCTAAAACCTTTGCTCCTGCTCTCCAGACGAGGAATACACCAACTGGTACAAAATATACTTCACTTGTGTAAAAGGGGCAAGAAAGTGTCTGCAGCAGCTTCTCTGCTTGCTGAAAACACAGGGAACAAACAGGGCTTGTGTCTTGAGAAAACCAACACAGCAACAGCAAAGCACAGTGTTCTACATATCTCTTCCAAGGAAATCAAGCAATTTAGGTCCTAAAACCTTTGCTCCTGCTCTCCAGACGAGGAATACACCAACTGGTACAAAATATACTTCACTAGTGGAAAAGGAGCAAGAAAGTGTCTGCAGCACTTCTCTGCTTGCTGAAAACACAGAGAACAAACAGGGCTTGTGTCTTGAGAAAACAAACACAGCAACCGAAAACCATAGTGTTCTACATAGCTCTTCCATGGAAAACAAGCAATTTAGATCCTAAAACCTTTGCTCTTGCTCTGCAGACGAGGAATACACCAACTGGTACAAAATATACTTCACTAGTGGAAAAGGAGCAAGAAAGTGTCTGCAGCAGCTTCTCTGCTTGCTGAAAACACAGGGAACAAACAGGGCTTGTGTCTTGAGAAAACAAACACAGCAACCGAAAACCATAGTGTTCTACAGAGCTCTTCCATGGAAAACAAGCAATTTAGATCCTAAAACCTTTGCTCTTGCTCTGCAGACGAGGAATACACCAACTGGTACAAAATATACTTCAGTTGTGGAAAAGGGGCAAGAAAGTGTCTGCAGCAGCTTTTCTGCTCGCTGGAAACACATACAACTAACAAGGCTTGTGTCTTGAGAAAACCAACACAGTAACAGCAAAGCACAGTGTTCTACATATCTCTTCCAAGGAAATCAAGCAATTTAGGTCCCAAAACCTTTGCTCCTGCTCTCCAGACGAGGAATACACCAACTGGTACAAAATATACTTCACTAGTGGAAAAGGAGCAAGAAAGTGTCTGCAGCAGCTTCTCTGCTTGCTGAAAACACAGAGAACAAACAGGGTTTGTGTCTTTAGAAAACCAACACAGCAACAGCAAAGCATAGTGTTCTACATAGCTCTTCCATGGAAAACAAGCAATTTAGATCCTAAAACCTTTGCTCTTGCTCTGCAGACGAGGAATACACAAACTGGTACAAAATATACTTCACTAGTGGAAAAGGAGCAAGAAAGTGTCTGCAGCAGCTTCTCTGCTTGCTGAAAACACAGAGAACAAACAGGGCTTGTGTCTTGAGAAAACAAACACAGCAACCGAAAACCATAGTGTTCTACATAGCTCTTCCATGGAAAACAAGCAATTTAGGTCCTAAAACCTTTGCTCTTGCTCTGCAGACGAGGAATACACCAACTGGTACAAAATATACTTCACTTGTGAAAAAGGGGCAAGAAAGTGTCTGCAGCAGCTTCTCTGCTTGCTGCAAACACAGACAACCAACAGGACTTGTGTCTTGAGAAAACCAACACAGCAACAGCAAAGCATAGTGTTCTACATTCCTCTTCCATGGAAAACAAGCAATTTAGATCCTAAAACCTTTGCTCTTGCTCTGCAGACGAGGAATACACCAACTGGTACAAAATATACTTCACTAGTGGAAAAGGAGCAAGAAAGTGTCTGCAGCAGCTTCTCTGCTTGCTGAAAACACAGAGAACAAACAGGGCTTGTTTCTTGAGAAAACAAACACAGCAACCGAAAACCATAGTGTTCTACATAGCTCTTCCATGGAAAACAAGCAATTTAGATCCTAAAACCTTTGCTCTTGCTCTGCAGACGAGGAATACACCAACTGGTACAAAATATACTTCACTTGTGGAAAAGGGGCAAGAAAGTGTCTGCAGCAGCTTTTCTGCTCGCTGGAAACACATACAACTAACAAGGCTTGTGTCTTGAGAAAACCAACACAGGAACAGCAAAGCACAGTGTTCTACATATCTCTTCCAAGGAAATCAAGCAATTTAGGTCCTAAAACCTTTGCTCTTGCTCTGCAGAAGAGGAATACACCAACTGGTACAAAATATACTTCACTTGTGGAAAAGGGGCAAGAAAGTGTCTGCAGCAGCTTCTCTGCTTGCTGAAAACACAGGGAACAAACAGGGTTTGTGTCTTTAGAAAACCAACACAGCAACAGCAAAGCATAGTGTTCTACATAGCTCTTCCATGGAAAACAAGCAATTTAGATCCTAAAACCTTTGCTCTTGCTCTGCAGACAAGGAATACACCAACTGGTACAAAATATACTTCACTTGTGGAAAAGGGGCAAGAAAGTGTCTGCAGCAGCTTCTCTGCTTGCTGAAAACACAGGGAACAAACAGGGTTTGTGTCTTGAGAAAACCAACACAGCAACAGCAAAGCACAGTGTTCTACATATCTCTTCCAAGGAAATCAAGCAATTTAGGTCCTAAAACCTTTGCTCCTGCTTTCCAGACGAGGAATACACCAACTGGTACAAAATATACTTCACTAGTGGAAAAGGAGCAAGAAAGTGTCTGCAGCAGCTTCTCTGCTTGCTGAAAACACAGAGAACAAACAGGGTTTGTGTCTTTAGAAAACCAACACAGCAACAGCAAAGCATAGTGTTCTACATAGCTCTTCCATGGAAAACAAGCAATTTAGATCCTAAAACCTTTGCTCTTGCTCTGCAGACGAGGAATACACCAACTGGTACAAAATATACTTCACTAGTGGAAAAGGAGCAAGAAAGTGTCTGCAGCAGCTTCTCTGCTTGCTGAAAACACAGGGAACAAACAGGGCTTGTGTCTTGAGAAAACAAACACAGCAACCGAAAACCATAGTGTTCTACAGAGCTCTTCCATGGAAAACAAGCAATTTAGATCCTAAAACCTTTGCTCTTGCTCTGCAGACGAGGAATACACCAACTGGTACAAAATATACTTCAGTTGTGGAAAAGGGGCAAGAAAGTGTCTGCAGCAGCTTTTCTGCTCGCTGGAAACACATACAACTAACAAGGCTTGTGTCTTGAGAAAACCAACACAGTAACAGCAAAGCACAGTGTTCTACATATCTCTTCCAAGGAAATCAAGCAATTTAGGTCCTAAAACCTTTGCTCCTGCTCTCCAGACGAGGAATACACCAACTGGTACAAAATATACGTCAGTAGTGGAGAAAGCAGGTACGTGTCTTCAAGAGCTTCTCTGCTCGCTGCAAGTACAGAGAACAAACAGGGTTTGTTTCTTGAGAAAACCAACACAGCAACAGCAAAGCATAGTGTTCTACAGAGCTCTTCCATGGAAATCAAGCAATTTAGGTCCTAACACATTTGCTCTTGCTTTGCAGACGAGGAACACACCAAGTGGTACAAAATATACTTCACTTGTGAAAAAGGAGCAAGAAAGTGTCTGCAGCAGCTTCTCTGCTTGCTGCAAACACAGACAACCAACAGGACTTGTGTCTTGAGAAAACCAACACAGCAACAGCAAAGCATTGTGTTCTACAGAGCTCTTCCATGGAAAACAAGCAATTTAGATCCTAAAACCTTTGCTCTTGCTCTGCAGAAGAGGAATACACCAACTGGTACAAAATATACTTCACTTGTGGAAAAGGGGCAAGAAAGTGTCTGCAGCAGCTTTTCTGCTCGCTGGAAACACATACAACTAACAAGGCTTGTGTCTTGAGAAAACCAACACAGTAACAGCAAAGCACAGTGTTCTACATATCTCTTCCAAGGAAATCAAGCAATTTAGGTCCTAAAACCTTTGCTCCTGCTCTCCAGACGAGGAATACACCAACTGGTACAAAATATACGTCAGTAGTGGAGAAAGCAGGTAGGTGTCTTCAAGAGCTTCTCTGCTCGCTGCAAGTACAGAGAACAAACAGGGTTTGTTTCTTGAGAAAACCGACACAGCAACAGCAAAGCATAGTGTTCTACAGAGCTCTTCCATGGAAATCAAGCAATTTAGGTCCTAAAACCTTTGCTCTTGCTCTCCAGACGAGGAATACACCAACTGGTACAAAATATACTTCACTAGTGGAAAAGGAGCAAGAAAGTGTCTGCAGCAGCTTCTCTGCTTGCTGAAAACACAGAGAACAAACAGGGCTTGTGTCTTGAGAAAACAAACACAGCAACCGAAAACCATAGTGTTCTACATAGCTCTTCCATGGAAAACAAGCAATTTAGATCCTAAAACCTTTGCTCTTGCTCTGCAGACGAGGAATACACCAACTGGTACAAAATATACTTCACTTGTGGAAAAGGGGCAAGAAAGTGTCTGCAGCAGCTTTTCTGCTCGCTGGAAACACATACAACTAACAAGGCTTGTGTCTTGAGAAAACCAACACAGTAACAGCAAAGCACAGTGTTCTACATATCTCTTCCAAGGAAATCAAGCAATTTAGGTCCTAAAACCTTTGCTCCTGCTCTCCAGACGAGGAACACACCAACTGGTACAAAATATACGTCAGTAGTGGAGAAAGCAGGTACGTGTCTTCAAGAGCTTCTCTGCTCGCTGCAAGTACAGAGAACAAACAGGGTTTGTTTCTTGAGAAAACCAACACAGCAACAGCAAAGCATAGTGTTCTACAGAGCTCTTCCATGGAAATCAAGCAATTTAGGTCCTAACACATTTGCTCTTGCTTTGCAGACGAGGAACACACCAACTGGTACAAAATATACTTCACTTGTGAAAAAGGGGCAAGAAAGTGTCTGCAGCAGCTTCTCTGCTTGCTGCAAACACAGACAACCAACAGGACTTGTGTCTTGAGAAAACCAACACAGCAACAGCAAAGCATAGTGTTCTACATAGCTCTTCCATGGAAATCAAGCAATTTAGATCCTAAAACCTTTGCTCTTGCTCTGCAGACGAGGAATACACCAACTGGTACAAAATATACTTCACTTGTGGAAAAGGGGCAAGAAAGTGTCTGCAGCAGCTTTTCTGCTCGCTGGAAACTCAGACAACCAACAGGACTTGTGTCTTGAGAAAACCAACACAGTAACAGCAAAGCATAGTGTTCTACAGAGCTCTTCCATGGAAATCAAGCAATTTAGGTCCTAAAACCTTTGCTCTTGCTCTGCAGACGAGGAACACACCAACTGGTACAAAATATACTTCACTTGTGAAAAAGGGGCAAGAAAGTGTCTGCAGCAGCTTCTCTGCTTGCTGCAAACACAGACAACCAACAGGACTTGTGTCTTGAGAAAACCAACACAGCAACAGCAAAGCATAGTGTTCTACATTCCTCTTCCATGGAAAACAAGCAATTTAGATCCTAAAACCTTTGCTCTTGCTCTGCAGACGAGGAATACACCAACTGGTACAAAATATACTTCACTAGTGGAAAAGGAGCAAGAAAGTGTCTGCAGCAGCTTCTCTGCTCGCTGAAAACACAGAGAACAAACAGGGCTTGTGTCTTGAGAAAACAAACACAGCAACCGAAAACCATAGTGTTCTACATAGCTCTTCCATGGAAAACAAGCAATTTAGATCCTAAAACCTTTGCTCTTGCTCTGCAGACGAGGAACACACCAACTGGTACAAAATATACTTCCTTGTGGAAAAGGGGCAAGAAAGTGTCTGCAGCAGCTTTTCTGCTTGCTGCAAACACAGACAACCAACAGGACTTGTGTCTTGAGAAAACCAACACAGCAACAGCAAAAGCATAGTGTTCTACATTCCTCTTCCATGGAAAACAAGCAATTTAGATCCTAAAACCTTTGCTCTTGCTCTGCAGACGAGGAATACACAAACTGGTACAAAATATACTTCACTAGTGGAAAAGGAGCAAGAAAGTGTCTGCAGCAGCTTCTCTGCTTGCTGAAAACACAGAGAACAAACAGGGCTTGTGTCTTGAGAAAACAAACACAGCAACCGAAAACCATAGTGTTCTACATAGCTCTTCCATGGAAAACAAGCAATTTAGATCCTAAAACCTTTGCTCTTGCTCTGCAGACGAGGAATACACCAACTGGTACAAAATATACTTCACTTGTGGAAAAGGGGCAAGAAAGTGTCTGCAGCAGCTTTTCTGCTCGCTGGAAACACATACAACTAACAAGGCTTGTGTCTTGAGAAAACCAACACAGCAACAGCAAAGCACAGTGTTCTACATATCTCTTCCAAGGAAATCAAGCAATTTAGGTCCTAAAACCTTTGCTCTTGCTCTGCAGAAGAGGAATACACCAACTGGTACAAAATATACTTCACTTGTGGAAAAGGGGCAAGAAAGTGTCTGCAGCAGCTTCTCTGCTTGCTGAAAACACAGACAACCAACAGGACTTGTGTCTTGAGAAAACCAACACAGCAACAGCAAAGCATAGTGTTCTACATTCCTCTTCCATGGAAAACAAGCATTTAGATCCTAAAACCTTTGCTCTTGCTCTGTAGACGAGGAATACACAAACTGGTACAAAATATACTTCACTAGTGGAAAAGGAGCAAGAAAGTGTCTGCAGCAGCTTCTCTGCTTGCTGAAAACACAGAGAACAAACAGGGCTTGTGTCTTGAGAAAACAAACACAGCAACCGAAAACCATAGTGTTCTACATAGCTCTTCCATGGAAAACAAGCAATTTAGATCCTAAAACCTTTGCTCTTGCTCTGCAGACGAGGAATACACCAACTGGTACAAAATATACTTCACTAGTGGAAAAGGAGCAAGAAAGTGTCTGCAGCAGCTTCTCTGCTTGCTGCAAACACAGACAACCAACAGGACTTGTGTCTTGAGAAAACCAACACAGTAACAGCAAAGCACAGTGTTCTACATATCTCTTCCAAGGAAATCAAGCAATTTAGGTCCTAAAACCTTTGCTCCTGCTCTCCAGACGAGGAATACACCAACTGGTACAAAATATACGTCAGTAGTGGAGAAAGCAGGTACGTGTCTTCAAGAGCTTCTCTGCTCGCTGCAAGTACAGAGAACAAACAGGGTTTGTTTCTTGAGAAAACCGACACAGCAACAGCAAAGCATAGTGTTCTACAGAGCTCTTCCATGGAAATCAAGCAATTTAGGTCCTAACACCTTTGCTCTTGCTCTGCAGACGAGGAATACACCAACTGGTACAAAATATACTTCACTTGTGGAAAAGGGGCAAGAAAGTGTCTGCAGCAGCTTCTCTGCTTGCTGCAAACACAGACAACCAACAGGACTTGTGTCTTGAGAAAACCAACACAGCAACAGCAAAGCACAGTGTTCTACATAGCTCTTCCATGGAAAACAAGCAATTTAGATCCTAAAACCTTTGCTCTTGCTCTGCAGAAGAGGAATACACCAACTGGTACAAAATATACTTCACTTGTGGAAAAGGGGCAAGAAAGTGTCTGCAGCAGCTTCTCTGCTTGCTTGAAAACACAGGGAACAAACAGGGTTTGTGTCTTTAGAAAACCAACACAGCAACAGCAAAGCATAGTGTTCTACATAGCTCTTCCATGGAAAACAAGCAATTTAGATCCTAAAACCTTTGCTCTTGCTCTGCAGACAAGGAATACACCAACTGGTACAAAATATACTTCACTTGTGGAAGAGGGGCAAGAAAGTGTCTGCAGCAGCTTCTCTGCTTGCTGAAAACACAGGGAACAAACAGGGTTTGTGTCTTGAGAAAACCAACACAGCAACAGCAAAGCACAGTGTTCTACATATCTCTTCCAAGGAAATCAAGCAATTTAGGTCCTAAAACCTTTGCTCCTGCTCTCCAGACGAGGAATACACCAACTGGTACAAAATATACTTCACTAGTGGAAAAGGAGCAAGAAAGTGTCTGCAGCAGCTTCTCTGCTTGCTGAAAACACAGAGAACAAACAGGGTTTGTGTCTTTAGAAAACCAACACAGCAACAGCAAAGCATAGTGTTCTACATAGCTCTTCCATGGAAAACAAGCAATTTAGATCCTAAAACCTTTGCTCTTGCTCTGCAGACGAGGAATACACCAACTGGTACAAAATATACTTCACTTGTGTAAAAGGGGCAAGAAAGTGTCTGCAGCAGCTTCTCTGCTTGCTGAAAACACAGGGAACAAACAGGGCTTGTGTCTTGAGAAAACCAACACAGCAACAGCAAAGCACAGTGTTCTACATATCTCTTCCAAGGAAATCAAGCAATTTAGGTCCTAAAAACCTTTGCTCCTGCTCTCCAGACGAGGAATTACACCAACTGGTACAAAATATACTTCACTAGTGGAAAAGGAGCAAGAAAGTGTCTGCAGCAGCTTCTCTGCTTGCTGAAAACACAGGGAACAAACAGGGCTTGTGTCTTGAGAAAACAAACACAGCAACCGAAAACCATAGTGTTCTACAGAGCTCTTCCATGGAAAACAAGCAATTTAGATCCTAAAACCTTTGCTCTTGCTCTGCAGACGAGGAATACACCAACTGGTACAAAATATACTTCACTTGTGGAAAAGGGGCAAGAAAGTGTCTGCAGCAGCTTTTCTGCTCGCTGGAAACACATACAACTAACAAGGCTTGTGTCTTGAGAAAACCAACACAGTAACAGCAAAGCACAGTGTTCTACATATCTCTTCCAAGGAAATCAAGCAATTTAGGTCCTAAAACCTTTGCTCCTGCTCTCCAGACGAGGAATACACCAACTGGTACAAAATATACGTCAGTAGTGGAGAAAGCAGGTACGTGTCTTCAAGAGCTTCTCTGCTCGCTGCAAGTACAGAGAACAAACAGGGTTTGTTTCTTGAGAAAACCAACACAGCAACAGCAAAGCATAGTGTTCTACAGAGCTCTTCCATGGAAATCAAGCAATTTAGGTCCTAACACATTTGCTCTTGCTTTGCAGACGAGGAACACACAAGTGGTACAAATATACTTCACTTGTGAAAAAGGAGCAAGAAAGTGTCTGCAGCAGCTTCTCTGCTTGCTGCAAACACAGACAACCAACAGGACTTGTGTCTTGAGAAAACCAACACAGCAACAGCAAAGCATTGTGTTCTACAGAGCTCTTCCATGGAAAAACAAGCAATTTAGATCCTAAAACCTTTGCTCTTGCTCTGCAGAAGAGGAATACACCAACTGGTACAAAATATACTTCACTTGTGGAAAAGGGGCAAGAAAGTGTCTGCAGCAGCTTCTCTGCTCGCTGGAAACACATACAACTAACAAGGCTTGTGTCTTGAGAAAACCAACACAGCAACAGCAAAGCACAGTGTTCTACATATCTCTTCCAAGGAAATCAAGCAATTTAGGTCCTAAAACCTTTGCTCCTGCTCTCCAGACGAGGAATACACCAACTGGTACAAAATATACGTCAGTAGTGGAGAAAGCAGGTAGGTGTCTTCAAGAGCTTCTCTGCTCGCTGCAAGTACAGAGAACAAACAGGGTTTGTTTCTTGAGAAAACCGACACAGCAACAGCAAAGCATAGTGTTCTACATTCCTCTTCCATGGAAAACAAGCAATTTAGGTCCTAAAACCTTTGCTCTTGCTCTCCAGACGAGAATACACCAACTGGTACAAAATATACTTCACTAGTGGAAAAGGAGCAAGAAAGTGTCTGCAGCAGCTTCTCTGCTTGCTGCAAACACAGACAACCAACAGGACTTGTGTCTTGAGAAAACCAACACAGCAACAGCAAAGCATAGTGTTCTACATAGCTCTTCCATGGAAAACAAGCAATTTAGATCCTAAAACCTTTGCTCTTGCTCTGCAGACGAGGAATACACCAACTGGTACAAAATATACTTCACTTGTGGAAAAGGGGCAAGAAAGTGTCTGCAGCAGCTTTTCTGCTCGCTGGAAACTCAGACAACCAACAGGACTTGTGTCTTGAGAAAACCAACACAGTAACAGCAAAGCATAGTGTTCTACAGAGCTCTTCCATGGAAATCAAGCAATTTAGGTCCTAAAACCTTTGCTCTTTGCTCTGCAGACGAGGAACACACCAACTGGTACAAAATATACTTCACTTGTGAAAAAGGGGCAAGAAAGTGTCTGCAGCAGCTTCTCTGCTTGCTGCAAACACAGACAACCAACAGGACTTGTGTCTTGAGAAAACCAACACAGCAACAGCAAAGCATAGTGTTCTACATTCCTCTTCCATGGAAAACAAGCAATTTAGATCCTAAAACCTTTGCTCTTGCTCTGCAGACGAGGAATACACCAACTGGTACAAAATATACTTCACTAGTGGAAAAGGAGCAAGAAAGTGTCTGCAGCAGCTTCTCTGCTTGCTGAAAACACAGAGAACAAACAGGGCTTGTGTCTTGAGAAAACAAACACAGCAACCGAAAACCATAGTGTTCTACATAGCTCTTCCATGGAAAACAAGCAATTTAGATCCTAAAACCTTTGCTCTTGCTCTGCAGACGAGGAATACACCAACTGGTACAAAATATACTTCACTTGTGGAAAAGGGGCAAGAAAGTGTCTGCAGCAGCTTTTCTGCTCGCTGAAAACACATACAACTAACAAGGCTTGTGTCTTGAGAAAACCAACACAGCAACAGCAAAGCACAGTGTTCTACATATCTCTTCCAAGGAAATCAAGCAATTTAGGTCCTAAAACTTTGCTCTTGCTCTGCAGACAAGGAATACACCAACTGGTACAAAATATACTTCACTTGTGGAAAAGGGGCAAGAAAGTGTCTGCAGCAGCTTCTCTGCTTGCTGAAAACACAGGGAACAAACAGGGTTGTGTCTTGAGAAAACCAACACAGCAACAGCAAAGCACAGTGTTCTACATATCTCTTCCAAGGAAATCAAGCAATTTAGGTCCTAAAACCTTTGCTCTTGCTCTCCAGACGAGGAATACACCAACTGGTACAAAATATACTTCACTTGTGGAAAAGGGGCAAGAAAGTGTCTGCAGCAGCTTCTCTGCTTGCTGCAAACACAGACAACCAACAGGACTTGTGTCTTGAGAAAACCAACACAGCAACAGCAAAGCATAGTGTTCTACAGAGCTCTTCCATGGAAATCAAGCAATTTAGGTCCTAACACCTTTGCTCTTGCTCTGCAGACGAGGAATACACCAACTGGTACAAAATATACTTCACTTGTGGAAAAGGGGCAAGAAAGTGTCTGCAGCAGCTTCTCTGCTTGCTGCAAACACAGACAAAACCAACAGGACTTGTGTCTTGAGAAAACCAACACAGCAACAGCAAAGCATAGTGTTCTACATTCCTCTTCCATGGAAAACAAGCAATTTAGATCCTAAAACCTTTGCTCTTGCTCTGCAGAAGAGGAATACACCAACTGGTACAAAATATACTTCACTTGTGGAAAAGGGGCAAGAAAGTGTCTGCAGCAGCTTCTCTGCTTGCTGAAAACACAGGGAACAAACAGGGTTTGTGTCTTTAGAAAACCAACACAGCAACAGCAAAGCATAGTGTTCTACATAGCTCTTCCATGGAAAACAAGCAATTTAGATCCTAAAACCTTTGCTCTTGCTCTGCAGACAAGGAATACACCAACTGGTACAAAATATACTTCACTTGTGGAAGAGGGGCAAGAAAGTGTCTGCAGCAGCTTCTCTGCTTGCTGAAAACACAGGGAACAAACAGGGTTTGTGTCTTGAGAAAACCAACACAGCAACAGCAAAGCACAGTGTTCTACATATCTCTTCCAAGGAAATCAAGCAATTTAGGTCCTAAAACCTTTGCTCCTGCTCTCCAGACGAGGAATACACCAACTGGTACAAAATATACTTCACTAGTGGAAAAGGAGCAAGAAAGTGTCTGCAGCAGCTTCTCTGCTTGCTGAAAACACAGAGAACAAACAGGGTTTGTGTCTTTAGAAAACCAACACAGCAACAGCAAAGCATAGTGTTCTACATAGCTCTTCCATGGAAAACAAGCAATTTAGATCCTAAAACCTTTGCTCTTGCTCTGCAGACGAGGAATACACCAACTGGTACAAAATATACTTCACTTGTGTAAAAGGGGCAAGAAAGTGTCTGCAGCAGCTTCTCTGCTTGCTGAAAACACAGGGAACAAACAGGGCTTGTGTCTTGAGAAAACCAACACAGCAACAGCAAAGCACAGTGTTCTACATATCTCTTCCAAGGAAATCAAGCAATTTAGGTCCTAAAACCTTTGCTCCTGCTCTCCAGACGAGGAATACACCAACTGGTACAAAATATACTTCACTAGTGGAAAAGGAGCAAGAAAGTGTCTGCAGCAGCTTCTCTGCTTGCTGAAAACACAGGGAACAAACAGGGCTTGTGTCTTGAGAAAACAAACACAGCAACCGAAAACCATAGTGTTCTACAGAGCTCTTCCATGGAAAACAAGCAATTTAGATCCTAAAACCTTTGCTCTTGCTCTGCAGACGAGGAATACACCAACTGGTACAAAATATACTTCAGTTGTGGAAAAGGGGCAAGAAAGTGTCTGCAGCAGCTTTTCTGCTCGCTGGAAACACATACAACTAACAAGGCTTGTGTCTTGAGAAAACCAACACAGTAACAGCAAAGCACAGTGTTCTACATATCTCTTCCAAGGAAATCAAGCAATTTAGGTCCTAAAACCTTTGCTCCTGCTCTCCAGACGAGGAACACACCAACTGGTACAAAATATACGTCAGTAGTGGAGAAAGCAGGTACGTGTCTTCAAGAGCTTCTCTGCTCGCTGCAAGTACAGAGAACAAACAGGGTTTGTTTCTTGAGAAAACCAACACAGCAACAGCAAAGCATAGTGTTCTACAGAGCTCTTCCATGGAAATCAAGCAATTTAGGTCCTAACACATTTGCTCTTGCTTTGCAGACGAGGAACACACCAAGTGGTACAAAATATACTTCACTTGTGAAAAAGGGGCAAGAAAGTGTCTGCAGCAGCTTCTCTGCTTGCTGCAAACACAGACAACCAACAGGACTTGTGTCTTGAGAAAACCAACACAGCAACAGCAAAGCATTGTGTTCTACAGAGCTCTTCCATGGAAAACAAGCAATTTAGATCCTAAAACCTTTGCTCTTGCTCTGCAGAAGAGAAATACACCAACTGGTACAAAATATACTTCACTTGTGGAAAAGGGGCAAGAAAGTGTCTGCAGCAGCTTCTCTGCTCGCTGGAAACACATACAACTAACAAGGCTTGTGTCTTGAGAAAACCAACACAGCAACAGCAAAGCACAGTGTTCTACATATCTCTTCCAAGGAAATCAATTTAGGTCCTAAAACCTTTGCTCCTGCTCTCCAGACGAGGAATACACCAACTGGTACAAAATATACGTCAGTAGTGGAGAAAGCAGGTAGGTGTCTTCAAGAGCTTCTCTGCTCGCTGCAAGTACAGAGAACAAACAGGGTTTGTTTCTTGAGAAAACCGACACAGCAACAGCAAAGCATAGTGTTCTACATAGCTCTTCCATGGAAATCAAGCAATTTAGGTCCTAAAACCTTTGCTCTTGCTCTCCAGACGAGGAATACACCAACTGGTACAAAATATACTTCACTAGTGGAAAAGGAGCAAGAAAGTGTCTGCAGCAGCTTCTCTGCTTGCTGAAAACACAGAGAACAAACAGGGCTTGTGTCTTGAGAAAACAAACACAGCAACCGAAAACCATAGTGTTCTACATAGCTCTTCCATGGAAAACAAGCAATTTAGATCCTAAAACCTTTGCTCTTGCTCTGCAGACGAGGAATACACCAACTGGTACAAAATATACTTCACTTGTGGAAAAGGGGCAAGAAAGTGTCTGCAGCAGCTTTTCTGCTCGCTGGAAACACATACAACTAACAAGGCTTGTGTCTTGAGAAAACCAACACAGTAACAGCAAAGCACAGTGTTCTACATATCTCTTCCAAGGAAATCAAGCAATTTAGGTCCTAAAACCTTTGCTCCTGCTCTCCAGACGAGGAACACACCAACTGGTACAAAATATACGTCAGTAGTGGAGAAAGCAGGTACGTGTCTTCAAGAGCTTCTCTGCTCGCTGCAAGTACAGAGAACAAACAGGGTTTGTTTCTTGAGAAAACCAACACAGCAACAGCAAAGCATAGTGTTCTACAGAGCTCTTCCATGGAAATCAAGCAATTTAGGTCCTAACACATTTGCTCTTGCTTTGCAGACGAGGAACACACCAAGTGGTACAAAATATACTTCACTTGTGAAAAAGGGGCAAGAAAGTGTCTGCAGCAGCTTCTCTGCTTGCTGCAAACACAGACAACCAACAGGACTTGTGTCTTGAGAAAACCAACACAGCAACAGCAAAGCATAGTGTTCTACATTCCTCTTCCATGGAAAACAAGCAATTTAGATCCTAAAACCTTTGCTCTTGCTCTGCAGACGAGGAATACACAAACTGGTACAAAATATACTTCACTAGTGGAAAAGGAGCAAGAAAGTGTCTGCAGCAGCTTCTCTGCTTGCTGAAAACACAGAGAACAAACAGGGCTTGTGTCTTGAGAAAACAAACACAGCAACCGAAAACCATAGTGTTCTACATAGCTCTTCCATGGAAAACAAGCAATTTAGATCCTAAAACCTTTGCTCTTGCTCTGCAGACGAGGAATACACCAACTGGTACAAAATATACTTCACTTGTGGAAAAGGGGCAAGAAAGTGTCTGCAGCAGCTTTTCTGCTCGCTGGAAACACATACAACTAACAAGGCTTGTGTCTTGAGAAAACCAACACAGCAACAGCAAAGCACAGTGTTCTACATATCTCTTCCAAGGAAATCAAGCAATTTAGGTCCTAAAACCTTTGCTCTTGCTCTGCAGAAGAGGAATACACCAACTGGTACAAAATATACTTCACTTGTGGAAAAGGGGCAAGAAAGTGTCTGCAGCAGCTTCTCTGCTTGCTGAAAACACAGGGAACAAACAGGGTTTGTGTCTTTAGAAAACCAACACAGCAACAGCAAAGCATAGTGTTCTACATAGCTCTTCCATGGAAAACAAGCAATTTAGATCCTAAAACCTTTGCTCTTGCTCTGCAGACAAGGAATACACCAACTGGTACAAAATATACTTCACTTGTGGAAAAGGGGCAAGAAAGTGTCTGCAGCAGCTTCTCTGCTTGCTGAAAACACAGGGAACAAACAGGGTTTGTGTCTTGAGAAAACCAACACAGCAACAGCAAAGCACAGTGTTCTACATATCTCTTCCAAGGAAATCAAGCAATTTAGGTCCTAAAACCTTTGCTCCTGCTCTCCAGACGAGGAATACACCAACTGGTACAAAATATACTTCACTAGTGGAAAAGGAGCAAGAAAGTGTCTGCAGCAGCTTCTCTGCTTGCTGAAAACACAGAGAACAAACAGGGTTTGTGTCTTGAGAAAACCAACACAGCAACAGCAAAGCATAGTGTTCTACATAGCTCTTCCATGGAAAACAAGCAATTTAGATCCTAAAACCTTTGCTCTTGCTCTGCAGACGAGGAATACACCAACTGGTACAAAATATACTTCACTAGTGGAAAAGGAGCAAGAAAGTGTCTGCAGCAGCTTCTCTGCTTGCTGAAAACACAGAGAACAAACAGGGCTTGTGTCTTGAGAAAACAAACACAGCAACCGAAAACCATAGTGTTCTACATAGCTCTTCCATGGAAAACAAGCAATTTAGATCCTAAAACCTTTGCTCTTGCTCTGCAGACGAGGAATACACCAACTGGTACAAAATATACTTCACTTGTGGAAAAGGGGCAAGAAAGTGTCTGCAGCAGCTTTTCTGCTCGCTGGAAACACATACAACTAACAAGGCTTGTGTCTTGAGAAAACCAACACAGCAACAGCAAAGCACAGTGTTCTACATATCTCTTCCAAGGAAATCAAGCAATTTAGGTCCTAAAACCTTTGCTCTTGCTCTGCAGAAGAGGAATACACCAACTGGTACAAAATATACTTCACTTGTGGAAAAGGGGCAAGAAAGTGTCTGCAGCAGCTTCTCTGCTTGCTGAAAACACAGGGAACAAACAGGGTTTGTGTCTTTAGAAAACCAACACAGCAACAGCAAAGCATAGTGTTCTACATAGCTCTTCCATGGAAAACAAGCAATTTAGATCCTAAAACCTTTGCTCTTGCTCTGCAGACAAGGAATACACCAACTGGTACAAAATATACTTCACTTGTGGAAAAGGGGCAAGAAAGTGTCTGCAGCAGCTTCTCTGCTTGCTGAAAACACAGGGAACAAACTGGGTTTGTGTCTTGAGAAAACCAACACAGCAACAGCAAAGCACAGTGTTCTACATATCTCTTCCAAGGAAATCAAGCAATTTAGGTCCTAAAACCTTTGCTCCTGCTCTCCAGACGAGGAATACACCAACTGGTACAAAATATACTTCACTTGTGTAAAAGGGGCAAGAAAGTGTCTGCAGCAGCTTCTCTGCTTGCTGAAAACACAGGGAACAAACAGGGCTTGTGTCTTGAGAAAACCAACACAGCAACAGCAAAGCACAGTGTTCTACATATCTCTTCCAAGGAAATCAAGCAATTTAGGTCCTAAAACCTTTGCTCCTGCTCTCCAGACGAGGAATACACCAACTGGTACAAAATATACTTCACTAGTGGAAAAGGAGCAAGAAAGTGTCTGCAGCAGCTTCTCTGCTTGCTGAAAACACAGAGAACAAACAGGGCTTGTGTCTTGAGAAAACAAACACAGCAACCGAAAACCATAGTGTTCTACATAGCTCTTCCATGGAAAACAAGCAATTTAGATCCTAAAACCTTTGCTCTTGCTCTGCAGACGAGGAATACACCAACTGGTACAAAATATACTTCACTAGTGGAAAAGGAGCAAGAAAGTGTCTGCAGCAGCTTCTCTGCTTGCTGAAAACACAGGGAACAAACAGGGCTTGTGTCTTGAGAAAACAAACACAGCAACCGAAAACCATAGTGTTCTACAGAGCTCTTCCATGGAAAACAAGCAATTTAGATCCTAAAACCTTTGCTCTTGCTCTGCAGACGAGGAATACACCAACTGGTACAAAATATACTTCACTTGTGGAAAAGGGGCAAGAAAGTGTCTGCAGCAGCTTTTCTGCTCGCTGGAAACACATACAACTAACAAGGCTTGTGTCTTGAGAAAACCAACACAGTAACAGCAAAGCACAGTGTTCTACATATCTCTTCCAAGGAAATCAAGCAATTTAGGTCCTAAAACCTTTGCTCCTGCTCTCCAGACGAGGAATACACCAACTGGTACAAAATATACTTCACTAGTGGAAAAGGAGCAAGAAAGTGTCTGCAGCAGCTTCTCTGCTTGCTGAAAACACAGAGAACAAACAGGGTTTGTGTCTTTAGAAAACCAACACAGCAACAGCAAAGCATAGTGTTCTACATAGCTCTTCCATGGAAAACAAGCAATTTAGATCCTAAAACCTTTGCTCTTGCTCTGCAGACGAGGAATACACAAACTGGTACAAAATATACTTCACTAGTGGAAAAGGAGCAAGAAAGTGTCTGCAGCAGCTTCTCTGCTTGCTGAAAACACAGAGAACAAACAGGGCTTGTGTCTTGAGAAAACAAACACAGCAACCGAAAACCATAGTGTTCTACATAGCTCTTCCATGGAAAACAAGCAATTTAGGTCCTAAAACCTTTGCTCTTGCTCTGCAGACGAGGAATACACCAACTGGTACAAAATATACTTCACTTGTGGAAAAGGGGCAAGAAAGTGTCTGCAGCAGCTTTTCTGCTCGCTGGAAACACATACAACTAACAAGGCTTGTGTCTTGAGAAAACCAACACAGCAACAGCAAAGCACAGTGTTCTACATATCTCTTCCAAGGAAATCAAGCAATTTAGGTCCTAAAACCTTTGCTCTTGCTCTGCAGAAGAGGAATACACCAACTGGTACAAAATATACTTCACTTGTGGAAAAGGGGCAAGAAAGTGTCTGCAGCAGCTTCTCTGCTTGCTGAAAACACAGGGAACAAACAGGGTTTGTGTCTTTAGAAAACCAACACAGCAACAGCAAAGCATAGTGTTCTACATAGCTCTTCCATGGAAAACAAGCAATTTAGATCCTAAAACCTTTGCTCTTGCTCTGCAGACAAGGAATACACCAACTGGTACAAAATATACTTCACTTGTGGAAAAGGGGCAAGAAAGTGTCTGCAGCAGCTTCTCTGCTTGCTGAAAACACAGGGAACAAACAGGGTTTGTGTCTTGAGAAAACCAACACAGCAACAGCAAAGCACAGTGTTCTACATATCTCTTCCAAGGAAATCAAGCAATTTAGGTCCTAAAACCTTTGCTCCTGCTCTCCAGACAAGGAATACACCAACTGGTACAAAATATACTTCACTTGTGTAAAAGGGGCAAGAAAGTGTCTGCAGCAGCTTCTCTGCTTGCTGAAAACACAGGGAACAAACAGGGCTTGTGTCTTGAGAAAACCAACACAGCAACAGCAAAGCACAGTGTTCTACATATCTCTTCCAAGGAAATCAAGCAATTTAGGTCCTAAAACCTTTGCTCCTGCTCTCCAGACGAGGAATACACCAACTGGTACAAAATATACTTCACTAGTGGAAAAGGAGCAAGAAAGTGTCTGCAGCAGCTTCTCTGCTTGCTGAAAACACAGAGAACAAACAGGGCTTGTGTCTTGAGAAAACAAACACAGCAACCGAAAACCATAGTGTTCTACATAGCTCTTCCATGGAAAACAAGCAATTTAGATCCTAAAACCTTTGCTCTTGCTCTGCAGACGAGGAATACACCAACTGGTACAAAATATACTTCACTTGTGGAAAAGGGGCAAGAAAGTGTCTGCAGCAGCTTTTCTGCTCGCTGGAAACACATACAACTAACAAGGCTTGTGTCTTGAGAAAACCAACACAGCAACAGCAAAGCACAGTGTTCTACATATCTCTTCCAAGGAAATCAAGCAATTTAGGTCCTAAAACCTTTGCTCTTGCTCTGCAGAAGAGGAATACACCAACTGGTACAAAATATACTTCACTTGTGGAAAAGGGGCAAGAAAGTGTCTGCAGCAGCTTCTCTGCTTGCTGAAAACACAGGGAACAAACAGGGTTTGTGTCTTTAGAAAACCAACACAGCAACAGCAAAGCATAGTGTTCTACATAGCTCTTCCATGGAAAACAAGCAATTTAGATCCTAAAACCTTTGCTCTTGCTCTGCAGACAAGGAATACACCAACTGGTACAAAATATACTTCACTTGTGGAAAAGGGGCAAGAAAGTGTCTGCAGCAGCTTCTCTGCTTGCTGAAAACACAGGGAACAAACAGGGTTTGTGTCTTGAGAAAACCAACACAGCAACAGCAAAGCACAGTGTTCTACATATCTCTTCCAAGGAAATCAAGCAATTTAGGTCCTAAAACCTTTGCTCCTGCTCTCCAGACGAGGAATACACCAACTGGTACAAAATATACTTCACTAGTGGAAAAGGAGCAAGAAAGTGTCTGCAGCAGCTTCTCTGCTTGCTGAAAACACAGAGAACAAACAGGGTTTGTGTCTTTAGAAAACCAACACAGCAACAGCAAAGCATAGTGTTCTACATAGCTCTTCCATGGAAAACAAGCAATTTAGATCCTAAAACCTTTGCTCTTGCTCTGCAGACGAGGAATACACCAACTGGTACAAAATATACTTCACTAGTGGAAAAGGAGCAAGAAAGTGTCTGCAGCAGCTTCTCTGCTTGCTGAAAACACAGGGAACAAACAGGGCTTGTGTCTTGAGAAAACAAACACAGCAACCGAAAACCATAGTGTTCTACAGAGCTCTTCCATGGAAAACAAGCAATTTAGATCCTAAAACCTTTGCTCTTGCTCTGCAGACAAGGAATACACCAACTGGTACAAAATATACTTCAGTTGTGGAAAAGGGGCAAGAAAGTGTCTGCAGCAGCTTTTCTGCTCGCTGGAAACACATACAACTAACAAGGCTTGTGTCTTGAGAAAACCAACACAGCAACAGCAAAGCACAGTGTTCTACATATCTCTTCCAAGGAAATCAAGCAATTTAGGTCCTAAAACCTTTGCTCTTGCTCTGCAGACAAGGAATACACCAACTGGTACAAAATATACTTCAGTTGTGGAAAAGGGGCAAGAAAGTGTCTGCAGCAGCTTTTCTGCTCGCTGGAAACACATACAACTAACAAGGCTTGTGTCTTTAGAAAACCAACACAGCAACAGCAAAGCATAGTGTTCTACATAGCTCTTCCATTGAAAACAAGCAATTTAGATCCTAAAACCTTTGCTCTTGCTCTGCAGACAAGGAATACACCAACTGGTACAAAATATACTTCACTTGTGGAAAAGGGGCAAGAAAGTGTCTGCAGCAGCTTCTCTGCTTGCTGAAAACACAGGGAACAAACAGGGTTTGTGTCTTGAGAAAACCAACACAGCAACAGCAAAGCACAGTGTTCTACATATCTCTTCCAAGGAAATCAAGCAATTTAGGTCCTAAAACCTTTGCTCCTGCTCTCCAGACGAGGAATACACCAACTGGTACAAAATATACTTCACTTGTGTAAAAGGGGCAAGAAAGTGTCTGCAGCAGCTTCTCTGCTTGCTGAAAACACAGGGAACAAACAGGGCTTGTGTCTTGAGAAAACCAACACAGCAACAGCAAAGCACAGTGTTCTACATATCTCTTCCAAGGAAATCAAGCAATTTAGGTCCTAAAACCTTTGCTCTTGCTCTGCAGACGAGGAATACACCAACTGGTACAAAATATACTTCACTAGTGGAAAAGGAGCAAGAAAGTGTCTGCAGCAGCTTCTCTGCTTGCTGAAAACACAGAGAACAAACAGGGCTTGTGTCTTGAGAAAACAAACACAGCAACCGAAAACCATAGTGTTCTACATAGCTCTTCCATGGAAAACAAGCAATTTAGATCCTAAAACCTTTGCTCTTGCTCTGCAGACGAGGAATACACCAACTGGTACAAAATATACTTCACTTGTGGAAAAGGGGCAAGAAAGTGTCTGCAGCAGCTTTTCTGCTCGCTGGAAACACATACAACTAACAAGGCTTGTGTCTTGAGAAAACCAACACAGCAACAGCAAAGCACAGTGTTCTACATATCTCTTCCAAGGAAATCAAGCAATTTAGGTCCTAAAACCTTTGCTCTTGCTCTGCAGAAGAGGAATACACCAACTGGTACAAAATATACTTCACTTGTGGAAAAGGGGCAAGAAAGTGTCTGCAGCAGCTTCTCTGCTTGCTGAAAACACAGGGAACAAACAGGGTTTGTGTCTTTAGAAAACCAACACAGCAACAGCAAAGCATAGTGTTCTACATAGCTCTTCCATGGAAAACAAGCAATTTAGATCCTAAAACCTTTGCTCTTGCTCTGCAGACAAGGAATACACCAACTGGTACAAAATATACTTCACTTGTGGAAAAGGGGCAAGAAAGTGTCTGCAGCAGCTTCTCTGCTTGCTGAAAACACAGGGAACAAACAGGGTTTGTGTCTTGAGAAAACCAACACAGCAACAGCAAAGCACAGTGTTCTACATATCTCTTCCAAGGAAATCAAGCAATTTAGGTCCTAAAACCTTTGCTCCTGCTCTCCAGACGAGGAATACACCAACTGGTACAAAATATACTTCACTAGTGGAAAAGGAGCAAGAAAGTGTCTGCAGCAGCTTCTCTGCTTGCTGAAAACACAGAGAACAAACAGGGTTTGTGTCTTTAGAAAACCAACACAGCAACAGCAAAGCATAGTGTTCTACATAGCTCTTCCATGGAAAACAAGCAATTTAGATCCTAAAACCTTTGCTCTTGCTCTGCAGACGAGGAATACACCAACTGGTACAAAATATACTTCACTAGTGGAAAAGGAGCAAGAAAGTGTCTGCAGCAGCTTCTCTGCTTGCTGAAAACACAGGGAACAAACAGGGCTTGTGTCTTGAGAAAACAAACACAGCAACCGAAAACCATAGTGTTCTACAGAGCTCTTCCATGGAAAACAAGCAATTTAGATCCTAAAACCTTTGCTCTTGCTCTGCAGACGAGGAATACACCAACTGGTACAAAATATACTTCAGTTGTGGAAAAGGGGCAAGAAAGTGTCTGCAGCAGCTTTTCTGCTCGCTGGAAACACATACAACTAACAAGGCTTGTGTCTTGAGAAAACCAACACAGTAACAGCAAAGCACAGTGTTCTACATATCTCTTCCAAGGAAATCAAGCAATTTAGGTCCTAAAACCTTTGCTCCTGCTCTCCAGACGAGGAATACACCAACTGGTACAAAATATACGTCAGTAGTGGAGAAAGCAGGTACGTGTCTTCAAGAGCTTCTCTGCTCGCTGCAAGTACAGAGAACAAACAGGGTTTGTTTCTTGAGAAAACCAACACAGCAACAGCAAAGCATAGTGTTCTACAGAGCTCTTCCATGGAAATCAAGCAATTTAGGTCCAAACACATTTGCTCTTGCTTTGCAGACGAGGAACACACCAAGTGGTACAAAATATACTTCACTTGTGAAAAAGGAGCAAGAAAGTGTCTGCAGCAGCTTCTCTGCTTGCTGCAAACACAGACAACCAACAGGACTTGTGTCTTGAGAAAACCAACACAGCAACAGCAAAGCATAGTGTTCTACATAGCTCTTCCATGGAAAACAAGCAATTTAGATCCTAAAACCTTTGCTCTTGCTCTGCAGAAGAGGAATACACCAACTGGTACAAAATATACTTCACTTGTGGAAAAGGGGCAAGAAAGTGTCTGCAGCAGCTTCTCTGCTCGCTGGAAACACATACAACTAACAAGGCTTGTGTCTTGAGAAAACCAACACAGCAACAGCAAAGCACAGTGTTCTACATATCTCTTCCAAGGAAATCAAGCAATTTAGGTCCTAAAACCTTTGCTCCTGCTCTCCAGACGAGGAATACACCAACTGGTACAAAATATACGTCAGTAGTGGAGAAAGCAGGTAGGTGTCTTCAAGAGCTTCTCTGCTCGCTGCAAGTACAGAGAACAAACAGGGTTTGTTTCTTGAGAAAACAGACACAGCAACAGCAAAGCATAGTGTTCTACAGAGCTCTTCCATGGAAATCAAGCAATTTAGGTCCTAAAACCTTTGCTCTTGCTCTGCAGACGAGGAATACACCAACTGGTACAAAATATACTTCACTAGTGGAAAAGGAGCAAGAAAGTGTCTGCAGCAGCTTCTCTGCTTGCTGAAAACACAGAGAACAAACAGGGCTTGTGTCTTGAGAAAACAAACACAGCAACCGAAAACCATAGTGTTCTACATAGCTCTTCCATGGAAAACAAGCAATTTAGATCCTAAAACCTTTGCTCTTGCTCTGCAGACGAGGAATACACCAACTGGTACAAAATATACTTCACTTGTGGAAAAGGGGCAAGAAAGTGTCTGCAGCAGCTTTTCTGCTCGCTGGAAACACATACAACTAACAAGGCTTGTGTCTTGAGAAAACCAACACAGTAACAGCAAAGCACAGTGTTCTACATATCTCTTCCAAGGAAATCAAGCAATTTAGGTCCTAAAACCTTTGCTCCTGCTCTCCAGACGAGGAACACACCAACTGGTACAAAATATACGTCAGTAGTGGAGAAAGCAGGTACGTGTCTTCAAGAGCTTCTATGCTCGCTGCAAGTACAGAGAAAAAACAGGGTTTGTTTCTTGAGAAAACCAACACAGCAACAGCAAAGCATAGTGTTCTACAGAGCTCTTCCATGGAAATCAAGCAATTTAGGTCCTAACACATTTGCTCTTGCTTTGCAGACGAGGAACACACCAACTGGTACAAAATATACTTCACTTGTGAAAAAGGGGCAAGAAAGTGTCTGCAGCAGCTTCTCTGCTTGCTGCAAACACAGACAACCAACAGGACTTGTGTCTTGAGAAAACCAACACAGCAACAGCAAAGCATTGTGTTCTACATAGCTCTTCCATGGAAAACAAGCAATTTAGATCCTAAAACCTTTGCTCTTGCTCTGCAGACGAGGAATACACCAACTGGTACAAAATATACTTCACTTGTGGAAAAGGGGCAAGAAAGTGTCTGCAGCAGCTTTTCTGCTCGCTGGAAACTCAGACAACCAACAGGACTTGTGTCTTGAGAAAACCAACACAGTAACAGCAAAGCATAGTGTTCTACAGAGCTCTTCCATGGAAATCAAGCAATTTAGGTCCTAAAACCTTTGCTCTTGCTCTGCAGACGAGGAACACACCAACTGGTACAAAATATACTTCACTTGTGAAAAAGGGGCAAGAAAGTGTCTGCAGCAGCTTCTCTGCTTGCTGAAAACACAGACAACCAACAGGACTTGTGTCTTGAGAAAACCAACACAGCAACAGCAAAGCATAGTGTTCTACATTCCTCTTCCATGGAAAACAAGCAATTTAGATCCTAAAACCTTTGCTCTTGCTCTGCAGACGAGGAATACACAAACTGGTACAAAATATACTTCACTAGTGGAAAAGGAGCAAGAAAGTGTCTGCAGCAGCTTCTCTGCTTGCTGAAAACACAGAGAACAAACAGGGCTTGTGTCTTGAGAAAACAAACACAGCAACCGAAAACCATAGTGTTCTACATAGCTCTTCCATGGAAAACAAGCAATTTAGATCCTAAAACCTTTGCTCTTGCTCTGCAGACGAGGAATACACCAACTGGTACAAAATATACTTCACTTGTGGAAAAGGGGCAAGAAAGTGTCTGCAGCAGCTTTTCTGCTCGCTGGAAACACATACAACTAACAAGGCTTGTGTCTTGAGAAAACCAACACAGCAACAGCAAAGCACAGTGTTCTACATATCTCTTCCAAGGAAATCAAGCAATTTAGGTCCTAAAACCTTTGCTCTTGCTCTGCAGACATGGAATACACCAACTGGTACAAAATATACTTCACTTGTGGAAAAGGGGCAAGAAAGTGTCTGCAGCAGCTTCTCTGCTTGCTGAAAACACAGGGAACAAACAGGGTTTGTGTCTTGAGAAAACCAACACAGCAACAGCAAAGCACAGTGTTCTACATATCTCTTCCAAGGAAATCAAGCAATTTAGGTCCTAAAACCTTTGCTCTTGCTCTCCAGACGAGGAATACACCAACTGGTACAAAATATACTTCACTTGTGGAAAAGGGGCAAGAAAGTGTCTGCAGCAGCTTCTCTGCTTGCTGCAAACACAGACAACCAACAGGACTTGTGTCTTGAGAAAACCAACACAGCAACAGCAAAGCATAGTGTTCTACATAGCTCTTCCATGGAAAACAAGCAATTTAGATCCTAAAACCTTTGCTCTTGCTCTGCAGACGAGGAATACACCAACTGGTACAAAATATACTTCACTTGTGGAAAAGGGGCAAGAAAGTGTCTGCAGCAGCTTTTCTGCTCGCTGGAAACTCAGACAACCAACAGGACTTGTGTCTTGAGAAAACCAACACAGTAACAGCAAAGCATAGTGTTCTACAGAGCTCTTCCATGGAAATCAAGCAATTTAGGTCCTAAAACCTTTGCTCTTGCTCTGCAGACGAGGAATACACCAACTGGTACAAAATATACTTCACTTGTGAAAAAGGGGCAAGAAAGTGTCTGCAGCAGCTTCTCTGCTTGCTGCAAACACAGACAACCAACAGGACTTGTGTCTTGAGAAAACCAACACAGCAACAGCAAAGCATAGTGTTCTTAATAGCTCTTCCATGGAAAACAAGCAATTTAGATCCTAAAACCTTTGCTCTTGCTCTGCAGACGAGGAATACACAAACTGGTACAAAATATACTTCACTAGTGGAAAAGGAGCAAGAAAGTGTCTGCAGCAGCTTCTCTGCTTGCTGAAAACACAGAGAACAAACAGGGCTTGTGTCTTGAGAAAACAAACACAGCAACCGAAAACCATAGTGTTCTACATAGCTCTTCCATGGAAAACAAGCAATTTAGATCCTAAAACCTTTGCTCTTGCTCTGCAGACGAGGAATACACCAACTGGTACAAAATATACTTCAGTTGTGGAAAAGGGGCAAGAAAGTGTCTGCAGCAGCTTTTCTGCTCGCTGGAAACACATACAACTAACAAGGCTTGTGTCTTGAGAAAACCAACACAGCAACAGCAAAGCACAGTGTTCTACATATCTCTTCCAAGGAAATCAAGCAATTTAGGTCCTAAAACCTTTGCTCTTGCTCTGCAGAAGAGGAATACACCAACTGGTACAAAATATACTTCACTTGTGGAAAAGGGGCAAGAAAGTGTCTGCAGCAGCTTCTCTGCTTGCTGAAAACACAGGGAACAAACAGGGTTTGTGTCTTTAGAAAACCAACACAGCAACAGCAAAGCATAGTGTTCTACATAGCTCTTCCATGGAAAACAAGCAATTTAGATCCTAAAACCTTTGCTCTTGCTCTGCAGACAAGGAATACACCAACTGGTACAAAATATACTTCACTTGTGTAAAAGGGGCAAGAAAGTGTCTGCAGCAGCTTCTCTGCTTGCTGAAAACACAGGGAACAAACAGGGTTTGTGTCTTGAGAAAACCAACACAGCAACAGCAAAGCACAGTGTTCTACATATCTCTTCCAAGGAAATCAAGCAATTTAGGTCCTAAAACCTTTGCTCCTGCTCTCCAGACGAGGAATACACCAACTGGTACAAAATATACTTCACTAGTGGAAAAGGAGCAAGAAAGTGTCTGCAGCAGCTTCTCTGCTTGCTGAAAACACAGAGAACAAACAGGGTTTGTGTCTTGAGAAAACCAACACAGCAACAGCAAAGCATAGTGTTCTACATAGCTCTTCCATGGAAAACAAGCAATTTAGATCCTAAAACCTTTGCTCTTGCTCTGCAGACGAGGAATACACCAACTGGTACAAAATATACTTCACTAGTGGAAAAGGAGCAAGAAAGTGTCTGCAGCAGCTTCTCTGCTTGCTGAAAACACAGAGAACAAACAGGGCTTGTGTCTTGAGAAAACAAACACAGCAACCGAAAACCATAGTGTTCTACATAGCTCTTCCATGGAAAACAAGCAATTTAGATCCTAAAACCTTTGCTCTTGCTCTGCAGACGAGGAATACACCAACTGGTACAAAATATACTTCACTAGTGGAAAAGGGGCAAGAAAGTGTCTGCAGCAGCTTTTCTGCTCGCTGGAAACACATACAACTAACAAGGCTTGTGTCTTGAGAAAACCAACACAGCAACAGCAAAGCACAGTGTTCTACATATCTCTTCCAAGGAAATCAAGCAATTTAGGTCCTAAAACCTTTGCTCTTGCTCTGCAGAAGAGGAATACACCAACTGGTACAAAATATACTTCACTTGTGGAAAAGGGGCAAGAAAGTGTCTGCAGCAGCTTCTCTGCTTGCTGAAAACACAGGGAACAAACAGGTTTGTGTCTTTAGAAAACCAACACAGCAACAGCAAAGCATAGTGTTCTACATAGCTCTTCCATGGAAAACAAGCAATTTAGATCCTAAAACCTTTGCTCTTGCTCTGCAGACAAGGAATACACCAACTGGTACAAAATATACTTCACTTGTGGAAAAGGGGCAAGAAAGTGTCTGCAGCAGCTTCTCTGCTTGCTGAAAACACAGGGAACAAACAGGGTTTGTGTCTTGAGAAAACCAACACAGCAACAGCAAAGCACAGTGTTCTACATATCTCTTCCAAGGAAATCAAGCAATTTAGGTCCTAAAACCTTTGCTCCTGCTCTCCAGACGAGGAATACACCAACTGGTACAAAATATACTTCACTTGTGTAAAAGGGGCAAGAAAGTGTCTGCAGCAGCTTCTCTGCTTGCTGAAAAACACAGGGAACAAACAGGGCTTGTGTCTTGAGAAAACCAACACAGCAACAGCAAAGCACAGTGTTCTACATATCTCTTCCAAGGAAATCAAGCAATTTAGGTCCTAAAACCTTTGCTCCTGCTCTCCAGACGAGGAATACACCAACTGGTACAAAATATACTTCACTAGTGGAAAAGGAGCAAGAAAGTGTCTGCAGCAGCTTCTCTGCTTGCTGAAAACACAGAGAACAAACAGGGTTTGTGTCTTTAGAAAACCAACACAGCAACAGCAAAGCATAGTGTTCTACATAGCTCTTCCATGGAAAACAAGCAATTTAGATCCTAAAACCTTTGCTCTTGCTCTGCAGACGAGGAATACACCAACTGGTACAAAATATACTTCACTAGTGGAAAAGGAGCAAGAAAGTGTCTGCAGCAGCTTCTCTGCTTGCTGAAAACACAGGGAACAAACAGGGCTTGTGTCTTGAGAAAACAAACACAGCAACCGAAAACCATAGTGTTCTACATAGCTCTTCCATGGAAAACAAGCAATTTAGATCCTAAAACCTTTGCTCTTGCTCTGCAGACGAGGAATACACCAACTGGTACAAAATATACTTCACTAGTGGAAAAGGAGCAAGAAAGTGTCTGCAGCAGCTTCTCTGCTTGCTGAAAACACAGGGAACAAACAGGGCTTGTGTCTTGAGAAAACAAACACAGCAACCGAAAACCATAGTGTTCTACAGAGCTCTTCCATGGAAAACAAGCAATTTAGATCCTAAAACCTTTGCTCTTGCTCTGCAGACGAGGAATACACCAACTGGTACAAAATATACTTCACTTGTGGAAAAGGGGCAAGAAAGTGTCTGCAGCAGCTTTTCTGCTCGCTGGAAACACATACAACTAACAAGGCTTGTGTCTTGAGAAAACCAACACAGTAACAGCAAAGCACAGTGTTCTACATATCTCTTCCAAGGAAATCAAGCAATTTAGGTCCTAAAACCTTTGCTCCTGCTCTCCAGACGAGGAATACACCAACTGGTACAAAATATACTTCACTAGTGGAAAAGGAGCAAGAAAGTGTCTGCAGCAGCTTCTCTGCTTGCTGAAAACACAGAGAACAAACAGGGTTTGTGTCTTTAGAAAACCAACACAGCAACAGCAAAGCATAGTGTTCTACATAGCTCTTCCATGGAAAACAAGCAATTTAGATCCTAAAACCTTTGCTCTTGCTCTGCAGACGAGGAATACACAAACTGGTACAAAAATATACTTCACTAGTGGAAAAGGAGCAAGAAAGTGTCTGCAGCAGCTTCTCTGCTTGCTGAAAACACAGAGAACAAACAGGGCTTGTGTCTTGAGAAAACAAACACAGCAACCGAAAACCATAGTGTTCTACATAGCTCTTCCATGGAAAACAAGCAATTTAGGTCCTAAAACCTTTGCTCTTGCTCTGCAGACGAGGAATACACCAACTGGTACAAAATATACTTCACTTGTGGAAAAGGGGCAAGAAAGTGTCTGCAGCAGCTTTTCTGCTCGCTGGAAACACATACAACTAACAAGGCTTGTGTCTTGAGAAAACCAACACAGCAACAGCAAAGCACAGTGTTCTACATATCTCTTCCAAGGAAATCAAGCAATTTAGGTCCTAAAACCTTTGCTCTTGCTCTGCAGAAGAGGAATACACCAACTGGTACAAAATATACTTCACTTGTGGAAAAGGGGCAAGAAAGTGTCTGCAGCAGCTTCTCTGCTTGCTGAAAACACAGGGAACAAACAGGGTTTGTGTCTTTAGAAAACCAACACAGCAACAGCAAAGCATAGTGTTCTACATAGCTCTTCCATGGAAAACAAGCAATTTAGATCCTAAAACCTTTGCTCTTGCTCTGCAGACAAGGAATACACCAACTGGTACAAAATATACTTCACTTGTGGAAAAGGGGCAAGAAAGTGTCTGCAGCAGCTTCTCTGCTTGCTGAAAACACAGGGAACAAACAGGGTTTGTGTCTTGAGAAAACCAACACAGCAACAGCAAAGCACAGTGTTCTACATATCTCTTCCAAGGAAATCAAGCAATTTAGGTCCTAAAACCTTTGCTCCTGCTCTCCAGACAAGGAATACACCAACTGGTACAAAATATACTTCACTTGTGTAAAAGGGGCAAGAAAGTGTCTGCAGCAGCTTCTCTGCTTGCTGAAAACACAGGGAACAAACAGGGCTTGTGTCTTGAGAAAACCAACACAGCAACAGCAAAGCACAGTGTTTCTACATATCTCTTCCAAGGAAATCAAGCAATTTAGGTCCTAAAACCTTTGCTCCTGCTCTCCAGACGAGGAATACACCAACTGGTACAAAATATACTTCACTAGTGGAAAAGGAGCAAGAAAGTGTCTGCAGCAGCTTCTCTGCTTGCTGAAAACACAGAGAACAAACAGGGCTTGTGTCTTGAGAAAACAAACACAGCAACCGAAAACCATAGTGTTCTACATAGCTCTTCCATGGAAAACAAGCAATTTAGATCCTAAAACCTTTGCTCTTGCTCTGCAGACGAGGAATACACCAACTGGTACAAAATATACTTCACTTGTGGAAAAGGGGCAAGAAAGTGTCTGCAGCAGCTTTTCTGCTCGCTGGAAACACATACAACTAACAAGGCTTGTGTCTTGAGAAAACCAACACAGCAACAGCAAAGCACAGTGTTCTACATATCTCTTCCAAGGAAATCAAGCAATTTAGGTCCTAAAACCTTTGCTCTTGCTCTGCAGAAGAGGAATACACCAACTGGTACAAAATATACTTCACTTGTGGAAAAGGGGCAAGAAAGTGTCTGCAGCAGCTTCTCTGCTTGCTGAAAACACAGGGAACAAACAGGGTTTGTGTCTTTAGAAAACCAACACAGCAAACAGCAAAGCATAGTGTTCTACATAGCTCTTCCATGGAAAACAAGCAATTTAGATCCTAAAACCTTTGCTCTTGCTCTGCAGACAAGGAATACACCAACTGGTACAAAATATACTTCACTTGTGGAAAAGGGGCAAGAAAGTGTCTGCAGCAGCTTCTCTGCTTGCTGAAAACACAGGGAACAAACAGGGTTTGTGTCTTGAGAAAACCAACACAGCAACAGCAAAGCACAGTGTTCTACATATCTCTTCCAAGGAAATCAAGCAATTTAGGTCCTAAAACCTTTGCTCCTGCTCTCCAGACGAGGAATACACCAACTGGTACAAAATATACTTCACTAGTGGAAAAGGAGCAAGAAAGTGTCTGCAGCAGCTTCTCTGCTTGCTGAAAACACAGAGAACAAACAGGGTTTGTGTCTTTAGAAAACCAACACAGCAACAGCAAAGCATAGTGTTCTACATAGCTCTTCCATGGAAAACAAGCAATTTAGATCCTAAAACCTTTGCTCCTGCTCTCCAGACGAGGAATACACCAACTGGTACAAAATATACTTCACTAGTGGAAAAGGAGCAAGAAAGTGTCTGCAGCAGCTTCTCTGCTTGCTGAAAACACAGAGAACAAACAGGGCTTGTGTCTTGAGAAAACAAACACAGCAACCGAAAACCATAGTGTTCTACATAGCTCTTCCATGGAAAACAAGCAATTTAGATCCTAAAACCTTTGCTCTTGCTCTGCAGACGAGGAATACACCAACTGGTACAAAATATACTTCACTTGTGGAAAAGGGGCAAGAAAGTGTCTGCAGCAGCTTTTCTGCTCGCTGGAAACACATACAACTAACAAGGCTTGTGTCTTGAGAAAACCAACACAGCAACAGCAAAGCACAGTGTTCTACATATCTCTTCCAAGGAAATCAAGCAATTTAGGTCCTAAAACCTTTGCTCTTGCTCTGCAGAAGAGGAATACACCAACTGGTACAAAATATACTTCACTTGTGGAAAAGGGGCAAGAAAGTGTCTGCAGCAGCTTCTCTGCTTGCTGAAAACACAGGGAACAAACAGGGTTTGTGTCTTGAGAAAACCAACACAGCAACAGCAAAGCACAGTGTTCTACATATCTCTTCCAAGGAAATCAAGCAATTTAGGTCCTAAAACCTTTGCTCCTGCTCTCCAGACGAGGAATACACCAACTGGTACAAAATATACTTCACTAGTGGAAAAGGAGCAAGAAAGTGTCTGCAGCAGCTTCTCTGCTTGCTGAAAACACAGAGAACAAACAGGGTTTGTGTCTTTAGAAAACCAACACAGCAACAGCAAAGCATAGTGTTCTACATAGCTCTTCCATGGAAAACAAGCAATTTAGATCCTAAAACCTTTGCTCTTGCTCTGCAGACGAGGAATACACCAACTGGTACAAAATATACTTCACTAGTGGAAAAGGAGCAAGAAAGTGTCTGCAGCAGCTTCTCTGCTTGCTGAAAACACAGGGAACAAACAGGGCTTGTGTCTTGAGAAAACCAACACAGCAACCGAAAACCATAGTGTTCTACAGAGCTCTTCCATGGAAAACAAGCAATTTAGATCCTAAAACCTTTGCTCTTGCTCTGCAGACGAGGAATACACCAACTGGTACAAAATATACTTCAGTTGTGGAAAAGGGGCAAGAAAGTGTCTGCAGCAGCTTTTCTGCTCGCTGGAAACACATACAACTAACAAGGCTTGTGTCTTGAGAAAACCAACACAGTAACAGCAAAGCACAGTGTTCTACATATCTCTTCCAAGGAAATCAAGCAATTTAGGTCCTAAAACCTTTGCTCCTGCTCTCCAGACGAGGAATACACCAACTGGTACAAAATATACGTCAGTAGTGGAGAAAGCAGGTACGTGTCTTCAAGAGCTTCTCTGCTCGCTGCAAGTACAGAGAACAAACAGGGTTTGTTTCTTGAGAAAACCAACACAGCAACAGCAAAGCATAGTGTTCTACAGAGCTCTTCCATGGAAATCAAGCAATTTAGGTCCAAACACATTTGCTCTTGCTTTGCAGACGAGGAACACACCAAGTGGTACAAAAATATACTTCACTTGTGAAAAAGGAGCAAGAAAGTGTCTGCAGCAGCTTCTCTGCTTGCTGCAAACACAGACAACCAACAGGACTTGTGTCTTGAGAAAACCAACACAGCAACAGCAAAGCATAGTGTTCTACATAGCTCTTCCATGGAAAACAAGCAATTTAGATCCTAAAACCTTTGCTCTTGCTCTGCAGAAGAGGAATACACCAACTGGTACAAAATATACTTCACTTGTGGAAAAGGGGCAAGAAAGTGTCTGCAGCAGCTTCTCTGCTCGCTGGAAACACATACAACTAACAAGGCTTGTGTCTTGAGAAAACCAACACAGCAACAGCAAAGCACAGTGTTCTACATATCTCTTCCAAGGAAATCAAGCAATTTAGGTCCTAAAACCTTTGCTCCTGCTCTCCAGACGAGGAATACACCAACTGGTACAAAATATACGTCAGTAGTGGAGAAAGCAGGTAGGTGTCTTCAAGAGCTTCTCTGCTCGCTGCAAGTACAGAGAACAAACAGGGTTTGTTTCTTGAGAAAACAGACACAGCAACAGCAAAGCATAGTGTTCTACAGAGCTCTTCCATGGAAATCAAGCAATTTAGGTCCTAAAACCTTTGCTCTTGCTCTGCAGACGAGGAATACACCAACTGGTACAAAATATACTTCACTAGTGGAAAAGGAGCAAGAAAGTGTCTGCAGCAGCTTCTCTGCTTGCTGAAAACACAGAGAACAAACAGGGCTTGTGTCTTGAGAAAACAAACACAGCAACCGAAAACCATAGTGTTCTACATAGCTCTTCCATGGAAAACAAGCAATTTAGATCCTAAAACCTTTGCTCTTGCTCTGCAGACGAGGAATACACCAACTGGTACAAAATATACTTCACTTGTGGAAAAGGGGCAAGAAAGTGTCTGCAGCAGCTTTTCTGCTCGCTGGAAACACATACAACTAACAAGGCTTGTGTCTTGAGAAAACCAACACAGTAACAGCAAAGCACAGTGTTCTACATATCTCTTCCAAGGAAATCAAGCAATTTAGGTCCTAAAACCTTTGCTCCTGCTCTCCAGACGAGGAACACACCAACTGGTACAAAATATACGTCAGTAGTGGAGAAAGCAGGTACGTGTCTTCAAGAGCTTCTATGCTCGCTGCAAGTACAGAGAACAAACAGGGTTTGTTTCTTGAGAAAACCAACACAGCAACAGCAAAGCATAGTGTTCTACAGAGCTCTTCCATGGAAATCAAGCAATTTAGGTCCTAACACATTTGCTCTTGCTTTGCAGACGAGGAACACACCAACTGGTACAAAATTATACTTCACTTGTGAAAAAGGGGCAAGAAAGTGTCTGCAGCAGCTTCTCTGCTTGCTGCAAACACAGACAACCAACAGGACTTGTGTCTTGAGAAAACCAACACAGCAACAGCAAAGCATAGTGTTCTACATAGCTCTTCCATGGAAAACAAGCAATTTAGATCCTAAAACCTTTGCTCTTGCTCTGCAGACGAGGAATACACCAACTGGTACAAAATATACTTCACTTGTGGAAAAGGGGCAAGAAAGTGTCTGCAGCAGCTTTTCTGCTCGCTGGAAACTCAGACAACCAACAGGACTTGTGTCTTGAGAAAACCAACACAGTAACAGCAAAGCATAGTGTTCTACAGAGCTCTTCCATGGAAATCAAGCAATTTAGGTCCTAAAACCTTTGCTCTTGCTCTGCAGACGAGGAACACACCAACTGGTACAAAATATACTTCACTTGTGAAAAAGGGGCAAGAAAGTGTCTGCAGCAGCTTCTCTGCTTGCTGAAAACACAGACAACCAACAGGACTTGTGTCTTGAGAAAACCAACACAGCAACAGCAAAGCATAGTGTTCTACATTCCTCTTCCATGGAAAACAAGCAATTTAGATCCTAAAACCTTTGCTCTTGCTCTGCAGACGAGGAATACACAAACTGGTACAAAATATACTTCACTAGTGGAAAAGGAGCAAGAAAGTGTCTGCAGCAGCTTCTCTGCTTGCTGAAAACACAGAGAACAAACAGGGCTTGTGTCTTGAGAAAACAAACACAGCAACCGAAAACCATAGTGTTCTACATAGCTCTTCCATGGAAAACAAGCAATTTAGATCCTAAAACCTTTGCTCTTGCTCTGCAGACGAGGAATACACCAACTGGTACAAAATATACTTCACTTGTGGAAAAGGGGCAAGAAAGTGTCTGCAGCAGCTTTTCTGCTCGCTGGAAACACATACAACTAACAAGGCTTGTGTCTTGAGAAAACCAACACAGCAACAGCAAAGCACAGTGTTCTACATATCTCTTCCAAGGAAATCAAGCAATTTAGGTCCTAAAACCTTTGCTCTTGCTCTGCAGACATGGAATACACCAACTGGTACAAAATATACTTCACTTGTGGAAAAGGGGCAAGAAAGTGTCTGCAGCAGCTTCTCTGCTTGCTGAAAACACAGGGAACAAACAGGGTTTGTGTCTTGAGAAAACCAACACAGCAACAGCAAAGCACAGTGTTCTACATATCTCTTCCAAGGAAATCAAGCAATTTAGGTCCTAAAACCTTTGCTCTTGCTCTCCAGACGAGGAATACACCAACTGGTACAAAATATACTTCACTTGTGGAAAAGGGGCAAGAAAGTGTCTGCAGCAGCTTCTCTGCTTGCTGCAAACACAGACAACCAACAGGACTTGTGTCTTGAGAAAACCAACACAGCAACAGCAAAGCATAGTGTTCTACATAGCTCTTCCATGGAAAACAAGCAATTTAGATCCTAAAACCTTTGCTCTTGCTCTGCAGACGAGGAATACACCAACTGGTACAAAATATACTTCACTTGTGGAAAAGGGGCAAGAAAGTGTCTGCAGCAGCTTTTCTGCTCGCTGGAAACTCAGACAACCAACAGGACTTGTGTCTTGAGAAAACCAACACAGTAACAGCAAAGCATAGTGTTCTACAGAGCTCTTCCATGGAAATCAAGCAATTTAGGTCCTAAAACCTTTGCTCTTGCTCTGCAGACGAGGAACACACCAACTGGTACAAAATATACTTCACTTGTGAAAAAGGGGCAAGAAAGTGTCTGCAGCAGCTTCTCTGCTTGCTGAAAACACAGACAACCAACAGGACTTGTGTCTTGAGAAAACCAACACAGCAACAGCAAAGCATAGTGTTCTTAATAGCTCTTCCATGGAAAACAAGCAATTTAGATCCTAAAACCTTTGCTCTTGCTCTGCAGACGAGGAATACACAAACTGGTACAAAATATACTTCACTAGTGGAAAAGGAGCAAGAAAGTGTCTGCAGCAGCTTCTCTGCTTGCTGAAAACACAGAGAACAAACAGGGCTTGTGTCTTGAGAAAACAAACACAGCAACCGAAAACCATAGTGTTCTACATAGCTCTTCCATGGAAAACAAGCAATTTAGATCCTAAAACCTTTGCTCTTGCTCTGCAGACGAGGAATACACCAACTGGTACAAAATATACTTCACTTGTGGAAAAGGGGCAAGAAAGTGTCTGCAGCAGCTTTTCTGCTCGCTGGAAACACATACAACTAACAAGGCTTGTGTCTTGAGAAAACCAACACAGCAACAGCAAAGCACAGTGTTCTACATATCTCTTCCAAGGAAATCAAGCAATTTAGGTCCTAAAACCTTTGCTCTTGCTCTGCAGAAGAGGAATACACCAACTGGTACAAAAATATACTTCACTTGTGGAAAAGGGGCAAGAAAGTGTCTGCAGCAGCTTCTCTGCTTGCTGAAAACACAGGGAACAAACAGGGTTTGTGTCTTGAGAAAACCAACACAGCAACAGCAAAGCACAGTGTTCTACATATCTCTTCCAAGGAAATCAAGCAATTTAGGTCCTAAAACCTTTGCTCCTGCTCTCCAGACGAGGAATACACCAACTGGTACAAAATATACTTCACTAGTGGAAAAGGAGCAAGAAAGTGTCTGCAGCAGCTTCTCTGCTTGCTGAAAACACAGAGAACAAACAGGGTTTGTGTCTTTAGAAAACCAACACAGCAACAGCAAAGCATAGTGTTCTACATAGCTCTTCCATGGAAAACAAGCAATTTAGATCCTAAAACCTTTG
>NW_026960778.1:0-42845 GCF_021018805.1 Prinia subflava | reverse complement strand
GGAAAAGGGCCACCGTTCGTGTCCACCACCCTCATCCGGCCACCTCGGCTTCGGCCTGCAAAAATGCCGTGGCATTCAAGATTTCTCCCAGATGCAAGATGCCACATTTTGGAACTCGGCTGCTTTTGGAGTGCTAAATGTCTCCCACAATCTGACACCAGGAACATGGCCAGGTGAGTTTAGTTTCCCATGGAAAAGGGCCACCGTTCGTGTCCACCACCCTCATCCGGCCACCTCGGCTTCATCCTGCAAAAATGCTGTGATATTCAAGATTTCTCCCAGATGCAAGATGCCACATTTTGGAACTCGGGCTGCTTTTGGAGTGCCAAATGTCTCCCACAATCTGACACCAGGAACATGGCCTGGTGAGTTTAGTTTCCCATGGAAAAGGGCCACCGTTCGTGTTCACCACGGTCATCAGGCCACTTCGTATTCAGCCTGCAAAAATGCCGTGATATTCAAGATTTCTCCCAGATGCAAGATGCCACATTTTGGAACTTGGGCTGCTTTTGGAGTGCCAAATGTCTCCCACAATCTGACACCAGGAACATGGCCAGGTGAGTTTAGTTTCCCATGGAAAAGGGCCACCGTTCGTGTCCACCACCCTCATCCGGCCACCTCGGCTTCGGCCTGCAAAAATGCTGTGGCATTCAAGGTTTCTCCCAGATGCAAGATGCCACATTTTGGAACTCGGGCTGCTTTTGGACTGCTAAATGTCTCCCATAATCTGACACCAGGAACATGGCCAGGTGAGTTTAGTTTCCCATGGAAAAGGGCCTCCGTTCATGTCCACCACCCTCATCCGGCCACCTCGGCTTCAGCCTGCAAAAATGCCGTGATATTCAAGATTTCTCCCAGATGCAAGATGCCACATTTTGGAACTCGGGCTGCTTTTGGACTGCTAAATGTCTCCCACAATCTGACACCAGGAACATGGCCAGGTGAGTTTAGTTTCCCATGGAAAAGGGCCACCGTTCGTGTCCACCACCCTCATCCGGCCACCTCGGCTTCAGCCTGCAAAAATGCTGTGATATTCAAGATTTCTCCCAGATGCAAGATGCCACATTTTGGAACTCGGGCTGCTTTTGGAGTGCTAAATGTCTCCCACAATCTGACACCAGGTACATGGCCAGGTGAGTTTAGTTTCCCATGGAAAAGGGCCTCCGTTCATGTCCACCACCCTCATCCGGCCACCTCGGCTTCAGCCTGCAAAAATGCCGTGATATTCAAGATTTCTCCCAGATGCAAGATGCCACATTTTGAACTCGGGCTGCTTTTGGACTGCTAAATGTCTCCCACAATCTGACACCAGGAACATGGCCAGGTGAGTTTACTTTCCCATGGAAAAGGGCCACCGTTCGTGTCCACCACCCTCATCCGGCCACCTCGGCTTCGGCCTGCAAAAAAGCCGTGGCATTCAAGATTTCTCCCAGATGCAAGATGCCACATTTTGGAACTCGGGCTGCTTTTGGACTGCTAAATGTCTCCCACAATCTGACACCAGGAACATGGCCAGGTGAGTTTAGTTTCCCATGGAAAAGGGCCACCGTTCGTGTCCACCACCCTCATCCGGCCACCTCGGCTTCGGCCTGCAAAAAAGCCGTGTTATTCAAGATTTCTCCCAGATGCAAGATGCCACATTTTGGAACTCGGGCTGCTTTTGGAGTGCCAAATGTCTCCCACAATCTGACACCAGGAACATGGCCAGGTGAGTTTAGTTTCCCATGGAAAAGGGCCACCGTTCGTGTCCACCACCCTCATCCGGCCACCTCGGCTTCAGCCTGCAAAAATGCCGTGATATTCAAGATTTCTCCCAGATGCAAGATGCCACATTTTGG
Source organism: Prinia subflava (assembly GCF_021018805.1). Lineage (NCBI taxonomy): Eukaryota > Metazoa > Chordata > Aves > Passeriformes > Cisticolidae > Prinia > Prinia subflava. The sequence continues at coordinate 41,007 of NW_026960778.1, read as the reverse complement.
AACTCGGGCTGCTTTTGGAGTGCCAAATGTCTCCCACAATCTGACACCAGGAACATGGCCAGGTGAGTTTAGTTTCCATGGAAAAGGGCCACCGTCCGTGTTCACCACGGTCATCAGGCCACTTCGTATTCAGCCTGCAAAAATGCCGTGATATTCAATATTTCTCCCAGATGCAAGATGCCACATTTTGGAACTCGGGCTGCTTTTGGAGTGCCAAATGTCTCCCACAATCTGACACCAGGAACATGGCCAGGTGAGTTTAGTTTCCCATGGAAAAGGGCCACCGTTCGTGTCCACCACCCTCATCCTGCCCAATCCTGCCCTATTGGCTTCTGCCTGTAAAAATTCAGTGGCATTCAAGATTTCTCCCAGATGCAAGATGCCACATTTTGGAACTCGGCCTGCTTTTGAAGTGCCAAATGTCTCTCACAATCTGACACCAGGAACATGGCCTGGTGAGTTTAGTTTCCCATGGAAAAGGGCCACCGTTCGTGTCCACCACCCTCATCCGGCCACCTCGGCTTCAGCCTGCAAAAATTCCGTGGCATTCAAGATTTCTCCCAGATGCAAGATGCCTCATTTTGGAACTCGGGCTGCTTTTGGAGTGCCAAATGTCTCCCACAATCTGACACCAGGAACATGGCCAGGTGAGTTTAGTTTCGCATGGAAAAGGGCCACCGTTCGTGTTCACCACGGTCATCAGGCCACTTCCTATTCAGCCTGCAAAAATGCCGTGATATTCAAGATTTCTCCCAGATGCAAGATGCCACATTTTGGAACTCGGGCTGCTTTTGGAGTGCCAAATGTCTCCCACAATCTGACACCAGGAACATGGCCAGGTGAGTTTAGTTTCCCATGGAAAAGGGCCACCGTTCGTGTCCACCACCCTCATCCGGCCACCTCGGCTTCAGCCTGCAAAAATGCCGTGATATTCAAGATTTCTCCCAGATGCAAGATGCCACATTTTGGAACTCAGGCTTCTTTTGGAGTGCCAAATGTCTCCCACAATCTGACACCAGGAACATGGCCAGGTGAGTTTAGTTTCCCATGGAAAAGGGCCACCGTTCGTGTCCACCACCCTCATCCGGCCACCTCGGCTTCTGCCTGCAAAAATGCCGTGATATTCAAGATTTCTCCCAGATGCAAGATGCCACATTTTGGAACTCGGGCTGCTTTTGGAGTGCCAAATGTCTCCCACAATCTGACACCAGGAACATGGCCAGGTGAGTTTAGTTTCCCATGGAAAAGGGCCACCGTTCGTGTCCACCACGGTCATCAGGCCACCTCGGCTTCGGCCTGCAAAAATGCCGTGGCATTCAAGATTTCTCCCAGATGCAAGATGCCACATTTTGGAACTCGGCTGCTTTTGGAGTGCTAAATGTCTCCCACAATCTGACACCAGGAACATGGCCAGGTGAGTTTAGTTTCCCATGGAAAAGGGCCACCGTTCGTGTCCACCACCCTCATCCGGCCACCTCGGCTTCATCCTGCAAAAATGCTGTGATATTCAAGATTTCTCCCAGATGCAAGATGCCACATTTTCCCAGATGCAAGATGCCACATTTTGGAACTCGGGCTGCTTTTGGAGTGCCAAATGTCTCCCACAATCTGACACCAGGAACATGGCCTGGTGAGTTTAGTTTCCCATGGAAAAGGGCCACCGTTCGTGTTCACCACGGTCATCAGGCCACTTCGTATTCAGCCTGCAAAAATGCCGTGATATTCAAGATTTCTCCCAGATGCAAGATGCCACATTTTGGAACTTGGGCTGCTTTTGGAGTGCCAAATGTCTCCCACAATCTGACACCAGAACATGGCCAGTGAGTTTAGTTTCCCATGGAAAAGGGCCACCGTTCGTGTCCACCACCCTCATCCGGCCACCTCGGCTTCGGCCTGCAAAAATGCTGTGGCATTCAAGGTTTCTCCCAGATGCAAGATGCCACATTTTGGAACTCGGCTGCTTTTGGACTGCTAAATGTCTCCCATAATCTGACACCAGGAACATGGCCAGGTGAGTTTAGTTTCCCATGGAAAAGGGCCTCCGTTCATGTCCACCACCCTCATCCGGCCACCTCGGCTTCAGCCTGCAAAAATGCCGTGATATTCAAGATTTCTCCCAGATGCAAGATGCCACATTTTGGAACTCGGGCTGCTTTTGGACTGCTAAATGTCTCCCACAATCTGACACTAGGAACATGGCCAGGTGAGTTTAGTTTCCCATGGAAAAGGGCCACCGTTCGTGTCCACCACCCTCATCCGGCCACCTCGGCTTCAGCCTGCAAAAATGCTGTGATATTCAAGATTTCTCCCAGATGCAAGATGCCACATTTTGGAACTCGGGCTGCTTTTGGAGTGCTAAATGTCTCCCACAATCTGACACCAGGAACATGGCCAGGTGAGTTTAGTTTCCCATGGAAAAGGGCCTCCGTTCATGTCCACCACCCTCATCCGGCCACCTCGGCTTCAGCCTGCAAAAATGCCGTGATATTCAAGATTTCTCCCAGATGCAAGATGCCACATTTTGGAACTCGGGCTGCTTTTGGACTGCTAAATGTCTCCCACAATCTGACACCAGGAACATGGCCAGGTGAGTTTACTTTCCCATGGAAAAGGGCCACCGTTCGTGTCCACCACCCTCATCTGGCCACCTCGGCTTCGGCCTGCAAAAAAGCCGTGGCATTCAAGATTTCTCCCAGATGCAAGATGCCACATTTTGGAACTCGGGCTGCTTTTGGACTGCTAAATGTCTCCCACAATCTGACACCAGGAACATGGCCAGGTGAGTTTAGTTTCCCATGGAAAAGGGCCACCGTTCGTGTCCACCACCCTCATCCGGCACCTCGGCTTCAGCCTGCAAAAATGCCGTGATATTCAAGATTTCTCCCAGATGCAAGATGCCACATTTTGGAACTCGGGCTGCTTTTGGAGTGCCAAATGTCTCCCACAATCTGACACCAGGAACATGGCCAGGTGAGTTTAGTTTCCCATGGAAAAGGCCACCGTCCGTGTTCACCACGGTCATCAGGCCACTTCGTATTCAGCCTGCAAAAATGCCGTGATATTCAATATTTCTCCCAGATGCAAGATGCCACACTTGGAACTCGGCTGCTTTTGGAGTGCCAAATGTCTCCCACAATCTGACACCAGGAACATGGCCAGGTGAGTTTAGTTTCCCATGGAAAAGGGCCACCGTTCGTGTCCACCACCCTCATCCTGCCCAATCCTGCCCTATTGGCTTCTGCCTGTAAAAATTCAGTGGCATTCAAGATTTCTCCCAGATGCAAGATGCCACATTTTGGAACTCGGGCTGCTTTTGAAGTGCCAAATGTCTCCCACAATCTGACACCAGGAACATGGCCTGGTGAGTTTAGTTTCCCATGGAAAAGGGCCACCGTTCGTGTCCACCACCCTCATCCGGCCACCTCGGCTTCAGCCTGCAAAAATTCCGTGGCATTCAAGATTTCTCCCAGATGCAAGATGCCTCATTTTGGAACTCGGGCTGCTTTTGGAGTGCCAAATGTCTCCCACAATCTGACACCAGGAACATGGCCAGGTGAGTTTAGTTTCGCATGGAAAAGGGCCACCTTTTGTGTCCACCACCCTTTTCCAGCCGCCTCGGTATCGGCCTGCAAAAATGCCGTGGCATTCAAGATTTCTCCCAGATGCAAGATGCCACATTTTGGAACTCGGGCTGCTTTTGGAGTGCCAAATGTCTCCCACAATCTGACACCAGGAACATGGCCAGGTGAGTTTAGTCTCCCATGGAAAAGGGCCACCGTTCGTGTCCACCACCCTCATCCGCCACCTCGGCTTCAGCCTGCAAAAATGCCGTGATATTCAAGATTTCTCCCAGATGCAAGATGCCACATTTTGGAACTCAGGCTTCTTTTGGAGTGCCAAATGTCTCCCACAATCTGACACCAGGAACATGGCCAGGTGAGTTTAGTTTCCCATGGAAAAGGGCCACCGTTCGTGTCCACCACCCTCATCCGGCCACCTCGGCTTCAGCCTGCAAAAATGCCGTGATATTCAAGATTTCTCCCAGATGCAAGATGCCACATTTTGGAACTCGGGCTGCTTTGGAGTGCCAAATGTCTTCCACAATCTGACACCAGGAACATGGCCAGGTGAGTTTAGTTTCCATGGAAAAGGGCCACCGTTCGTGTCCACCACCCTCATCCGGCCACCTCGGCTTCAGCCTGCAAAAATGCCGTGGCATTTAAGATTTCTCCCAGATGCAAGATGCCACATTTTGGAACTCGGGCTGCTTTTGGAGTGCCAAATGTCTCCCACAATCTGACACCAGGAACATGGCCAGGTGAGTTTAGTTTCCCATGGAAAAGGGCCACCGTTCGTGTCCACCACCCTCATCCGGCCACCTCGGCTTCGGCCTGCAAAAAAGCCGTGTTATTCAAGATTTCTCCCAGATGCAAGATGCCACATTTTGGAACTCGGGCTGCTTTGGAGTGCCAAATGTCTCCCACAATCTGACACCAGGAACATGGCCAGGTGAGTTTAGTTTCCCATGGAAAAGGGCCACCGTTCGTGTCCACCACCCTCATCCGGCCACCTCGGCTTCAGCCTGCAAAAATGCCGTGATATTCAAGATTTCTCCCAGATGCAAGATGCCACATTTTGGAACTCGGGCTGCTTTTGGAGTGCCAAATGTCTCCACAATCTGACACCAGGAACATGGCCAGGTGAGTTTAGTTTCCCATGGAAAAGGGCCACCGTCCGTGTTCACCACGGTCATCAGGCCACTTCGTATTCAGCCTGCAAAATGCCGTGATATTCAATATTTCTCCCAGATGCAAGATGCCACACTTTGGAACTCGGGCTGCTTTTGGAGTGCCAAATGTCTCCCACAATCTGACACCAGGAACATGGCCAGGTGAGTTTAGTTTCCCATGGAAAGGGCCACCGTTCGTGTCCACCACCCTCATCCTGCCCAATCCTGCCCTATTGGCTTCTGCCTGTAAAAATTCAGTGGCATTCAAGATTTCTCCAGATGCAAGATGCCACATTTTGGAACTCGGGCTGCTTTTGAAGTGCAAATGTCTCCCACAATCTGACACCAGGAACATGGCCTGGTGAGTTTAGTTTCCCATGGAAAAGGGCCACCGTTCGTGTCCACCACCCTCATCCGGCCACCTCGCTTCAGCCTGCAAAAATTCCGTGGCATTCAAGATTTCTCCCAGATGCAAGATGCCTCATTTTGGAACTCGGGCTGCTTTTGGAGTGCCAAATGTCTCCCACAATCTGACACCAGGAACATGGCCAGGTGAGTTTAGTTTCGCATGGAAAAGGGCCACCTTTTGTGTCCACCACCCTTTTCCAGCCGCCTCGGTATCGGCCTGCAAAAATGCCGTGGCATTCAAGATTTCTCCCAGATGCAAGATGCCACATTTTGGAACTCGGGCTGCTTTTGGAGTGCCAAATGTCTCCCACAATCTGACACCAGGAACATGGCCAGGTGAGTTTAGTCTCCCATGGAAAAGGGCCACCGTTCGTGTCCACCACCCTCATCCGGCACCTCGGCTTCAGCCTGCAAAAATGCCGTGATATTCAAGATTTCTCCCAGATGCAAGATGCCACATTTTGGAACTCAGGCTTCTTTTGGAGTGCCAAATGTCTCCCACAATCTGACACCAGGAACATGGCCAGGTGAGTTTAGTTTCCCATGGAAAAGGGCCACCGTTCGTGTCCACCACCCTCATCCGGCCACCTCGGCTTCAGCCTGCAAAAATGCCGTGATATCAAGATTTCTCCAGATGCAAGATGCCACATTTTGGAACTCGGGCTGCTTTTGGAGTGCCAAATGTCTTCCACAATCTGACACCAGGAACATGGCCAGGTGAGTTTAGTTTCCCATGGAAAAGGGCCACCGTTCGTGTCCACCACCCTCATCCGGCCACCTCGGCTTCAGCCTGCAAAAATGCCGTGGCATTTAAGATTTCTCCCAGATGCAAGATGCCACATTTTGGAACTCGGGCTGCTTTTGGAGTGCTAAATGTCTCCCACAATCTGACACCAGGAACATGGCCAGTGAGTTTAGTTTCCCATGGAAAAGGGCCACCGTTCGTGTCCACCACCCTCATCCGGCCACCTCGACTTCAGCCTGCAAAAGTGCTGTGATATTCAAGATTCTCCAGATGCAAGATGCCACATTTTGAGAACTCAGGCTGCTTTTGGAGTGCCAAATGTCTCCCACAATCTGACACCAGGAACATGGCCAGGTGAGTTTACTTTCCCATGGAAAAGGGCCACCGTTCGTGTCCACCACCCTCATCCGGCCACCTCGGCTTCAGCCTGCAAAAATGCCGTGATATTCAAGATTTCTCCCAGATGCAAGATGCCACATTTGGAACTCAAGCTGCTTTTGCAGTGCTAAATGTCTCCCACAATCTGACACCAGGAACATGGCCACGTGAGTTTAGTTTCCCATGGAAAAGGGCCACCGTTCGTGTCCACCACCCTCATCCGGCCACCTCGGCTTCGGCCTGCAAAAAAGCCGTGGCATTCAAGATTTCTCCCAGATGCAAGATGCCACATTTTGGAACTCGGGCTGCTTTTGGAGTGCTAAATGTCTCCCACAATCTGACACCAGGAACATGGCCAGGTGAGTTTAGTTTCCCATGGAAAAGGGCCACCGTTCGTGTCCACCACCCTCATCCGGCCACCTCGGCTTCGGCCTGCAAAAATGCTGTGATATTCAAGATTTCTCCCATATGCAAGATGCCACATTTTGGAACTCGGGCTGCTTTTGGAGTGCCAAATGTCTCCCACAATCTGACACCAGGAACATGGCCAGGTGAGTTTAGTTTCCCATGGAAAAGGGCCACCGTTCGTGTCCACCACCCTCATCCGGCCACCTCGGCTTCAGCCTGCAAAAATGCTGTGATATTCAAGATTTCTCCCAGATGCAAGATGCCACATTTAGGAACTCGGGCTTCTTTTGGAGTGCCAAATGTCTCCCACAATCTGACACCAGGACATGGCCAGGTGAGTTTAGTTTCCCATGGAAAAGGGCCACCGTTCGTGTCCACCACCCTCATCCGGCCACCTCGGCTTCAGCCTGCAAAAATGCCGTGATATTCAAGATTTCTCCCAGATGCAAGATGCCACATTTTGGAACTCGGGCTGCTTTTGGAGTGCCAAATGTCTCCCACAATCTGACACCAGGAACATGGCCAGGTGAGTTTAGTTTCCCATGGAAAAGGGCCACCGTTCGTGTCCACCACCCTCATCCGGCCACCTCGGCTTCGGCCTGCAAAAATGCTGTGGCATTCAAGATTTCTCCCAGAGCAAGATGCCACATTTTGGAACTCGGGCTGCTTTTGGAGTGCCAAATGTCTCCCACAATCTGACACCAGGAACATGGCCTGGTGAGTTTAGTTTCCCATGGAAAAGGGCCACCGTTCGTGTCCACCACCCTCATCCGCCACCTCGGCTTCGGCCTGCAAAAATGCTGTGATATTCAAGATTTCTCCCAGATGCAAGATGCCACATTTTGGAATTCGGGCTGCTTTTGGAGTGCCAAATGTCTCCCACAATCTGACACCAGGAACATGGCCAGGTGAGTTTAGTTTCCCATGGAAAAGGGCCACCGTTCGTGTCCACCACCCTCATCCGGCCATATCGGCTTCAGCCTGCAAAAATGCCGTGATATTCAAGATTTCTCCCAGATGCAGATGTCACATTTTGGAACTCAGGCTGATTTTCTAGTGCCAAATGTCTCCCACAATCTGACACCAGGAACATGGCCAGGTGAGTTTAGTCTCCATGGAAAAGGGCCACCGTTCGTGTCCACCACCCTCATCCGGCCACCTCGGCTTCAGCCTGCAAAAATGCCGTGATATTCAAGATTTCTCCCAGATGCAAGATGCCACATTTTGGAACTCGGGCTTCTTTTGGAGTGCCAAATGTCTCCCACAATCTGACACCAGGAACATGGCCAGGTGAGTTTAGTTTCCCATGGAAAAGGGCCACCGTTCGTGTCCACCACCCTCATCCGGCCACCTCGCTTCAGCCTGCAAAAATGCCGTGATATTCAAGATTTCTCCCAGATGCAAGATGCCACATTTTGGAACTCGGGCTGCTTTTGGAGTGCCAAATGTCTCCCACAATCTGACACCAGGAACATGGCCAGGTGAGTTTAGTTTCCCATGGAAAAGGGCCACCGTTCGTGTCCACCACCCTCATCCGGCCACCTCGGCTTCAGCCTGCAAAAATGCTGTGATATTCAAGATTTCTCCCAGATGCAAGATGCCACATTTTGGAACTCGGGCTGCTTTTGGAGTGCCAAATGTCTCCCACAATCTGACACCAGGAACATGGCCAGGTGAGTTAGTTTCCCATGGAAAAGGGCCACCGTTCGTGTCCACCACCCTCATCCGGCCATATCGGCTTCAGCCTGCAAAAATGCCGTGATATTCAAGATTTTTCCCAGATGCAAGATGCCACATTTTGGAACTCGGGCTGATTTTGGAGTGCCAAATGTCTCCCACAATCTGACACCAGAACATGGCCAGGTGAGTTTAGTCTCCCATGGAAAAGGGCCATCGTTCGTGTCCACCACCCTCATCCAGCCACCGCGGCTTCAGCCTGCAAAAATGCCGTGGCATTCAAGATTTCTCCCAGATGCAAGATGCCACATTTTGGAACTCGGCTGCTTTTGGAGTGCTAAATGTCTCCCACAATCTGACACCAGGAACATGGCCAGGTGAGTTTAGTTTCCCATGGAAAAGGGCCACCGTTCGTGTCCACCACCCTCATCTGGCCACCTCGACTTCAGCCTGCAAAAGTGCTGTGATATTCAAGATTTCTCCCAGATGCAAGATGCCACATTTTGGAACTCGGGCTGCTTTTGGAGTACCAAATGTCTCCCACAATCTGACACCAGGAACATGGCCAGGTGAGTTTAGTTTCCCATGGAAAAGGGCCACCGTTCGTGTCCACCACCCTCATCCGGCCACCTCGGCTTCGGCCTGCAAAAATGCCGTGGCATTCAAGATTTCTCCCAGATGCAAGATGCCACATTTTGGAACTCGGGTAGCTTTTGGAGTGCCAAATGTCTCCCACAATCTGACACCAGGAACATGGCCAGGTGAGTTTAGTTTCCCATGGAAAAGGGCCACCGTTCGTGTCACCACCCTCATCTGGCCACCTCGACTTCAGCCTGCAAAAGTGCTGTGATATTCAAGATTTCTCCCACATGCAAGATGCCACATTTTGGAACTCGGGCTGCTTTTGGAGTGCCAAATGTCTCCCACAATCTGACACCAGGAACATGGCCAGGTGAGTTTAGTTTCCCATGGAAAAGGGCCACCGTTCGTGTCCACCACCCTCATCCGGCCACCTCGGCTTCGGCCTGCAAAAATGCCGTGGCATTCAAGATTTCTCCCAGATGCAAGATGCCACATTTTGGAACTCGGGCTGCTTTTGGAGTGCCAAATGTCTCCCACAATCTGACACCAGGAACATGGCAAGGTGAGTTTAGTCTCCCATGGAAAAGGGCCACCGTTCGTGTCCACCACCCTCATCCGGCCACCTCGGCTTCAGCCTGCAAAAATGCCGTGATATTCAAGATTTCTCCCAGATGCAAGATGCCACATTTTGGAACTCACGCTTCTTTTGGAGTGCCAAATGTCTCCCACAATCTGACACCAGGAACATGGCCAGGTGAGTTTAGTTTCCCATGGAAAAGGGCCACCGTTCGTGTCCACCCACCCTCATCCGGCCACCTCGACTTCAGCCTGCAAAAATGCCGTGATATTCAAGATTTCTCCCAGATGCAAGATGCCGCATTTTGGAACTCGGCTGCTTTTGGAGTGCCAAATGTCTCCCACAATCTGACACCAGGAACATGGCCAGGTGAGTTTAGTTTCCCATGGAAAAGGGCCACCGTTCGTGTCCACCACCCTCATCCGGCCACCTCGGCTTCAGCCTGCAAAAATGCCGTGATATTGAAGATTTCTCCCAGATGCAAGATGCCACATTTTGGAACTCGGGCTGCTTTTGAGTGCCAAATGTCTCCCACAATCTGACACCAGGAACATGGCCAGGTGAGTTTAGTTTCCCATGGAAAAGGGCCACCGTTCGTGTCCACCACGGTCATCAGGCCACTTTGTATTCAGCCTGCAAAAATGCTGTGATATTCAAGATTTCTCCCAGATGCAAGATGCCACATTTTGGAACTCGGGCTGATTTTGGAGTGCTAAATGTCTCCCACAATCTGACACCAGGAACATGACTAGGTGAGTTTAGTTTCCCATGGAAAAGGGCCACCGTTCGTGTCCACCACCCTCATCCGGCCACCTCGGCTTCAGCCTGCAAAAGTGCCGTGATATTCAAGATTTCTCCCAGATGCAAGATGCCACATTTTGGAACTCGGGCTGATTTTGGAGTGCCAAATGTCTCCCACAATCTGACACCAGGAACATGGCCAGGTGAGTTTAGTTTCCCATGGAAAAGGGCCACCGTTCGTGTCCACCACCCTCATCCGGCCACCTCGGCTTCGGCCTGCAAAAAAGCCGTGGCATTCAAGATTTCTCCCAGATGCAAGATGCCACATTTTGGAACTCGGGCTGCTTTTGGAGTGCTAAATGTCTCCCACAATCTGACACCAAAAACATGGCCAGGTGAGTTTAGTTTCCCATGGAAAAGGGCCACCGTTCGTGTCCACCACCCTCATCCGGCCACCTCGGCTTCAGCCTGCAAAAATGCCGTGGCATTCAAGATTTCTCCCAGATGCAAGATGCCACATTTTGGAACTCGGGTAGCTTTTGGAGTGCCAAATGTCTCCCACAATCTGACACCAGGAACATGGCCAGGTGAGTTTAGTTTCCCATGGAAAAGGGCCACCGTTCGTGTCCACCACCCTCATCCGGCCACCTCCGCTTCAGCCTGCAAAAATGCCGTGATATTCAAGATTTCTCCCAGATGCAAGATGCCACATTTTGGAACTCGGGCTGCTTTTGGAGTGCCAAATGTCTCCCACAATCTGACACCAGGAACATGGCCTGGTGAGTTTAGTTTCCCATGAAAAAGGGCCACCGTTCGTGTCCACCACTGTCATCAGGCCACTTCCTATTCAGCCTGCAAAAATGCCGTGATATTCAAGATTTCTCCCAGATGCAAGATGCCACATTTTGGAACTCGGGCTGCTTTTGGAGTGCCAAATGTCTCCCACAATCTGACACCAGGAACATGGCCAGGTGAGTTTAGTTTCCCATGGAAAAGGGCCACCGTTCGTGTCCACCACCCTCATCCGGCCATCTCGGCTTCGGCCTGCAAAAATGCCGTGGCATTCAAGATTTCTCCCAGATGCAAGATGCCACATTTTGGAACTCGGGCTGCTTTTGGAGTGCCAAATGTCTCCCACAATCTGACACCAGGAACATGGCCAGGTGAGTTTAGTTTCCCATGGAAAAGGGCCACCGTTCGTGTCCACCACCCTCATCCGGCCACCTCGGTTTCAGCCTGCAAAAATGCCGTGATATTCAAGATTTCTCCCAGATGCAAGATGCCACATTTTGGAACTCGAACTGCTTTTTGACTGCTAAATGTCTCCCACAATCTGACACCAGGAACATGGCCAGGTGAGTTTACTTTCCCATGGAAAAGGGCCACCGTTCGTGTCCACCACCCTCATCCGGCCACCTCGGCTTCGGCCTGCAAAAATGCTGTGGCATTCAAGATTTCTCCCAGATGCAAGATGCCACATTTTGGAACTCGGGTAGCTTTTGGAGTGCCAAATGTCTCCCACAATCTGACACCAGGAACATGGCCAGGTGAGTTTAGTTTCCCATGGAAAAGGGCCACCGTTCGTGTCCACCACCCTCATCCGGCCACCTCGGCTTCAGCCTGCAAAAATGCCGTGATATTCAAGATTTCTCCCAGATGCAAGATGCCACATTTTGGAACTCAGGCTGCTTTTGGAGTGCCAAATGTCTCCCACAATCTGACACCAGGAACATGGCCAGGTGAGTTTAGTTTCCCATGGAAAAGGGCCACCGTTCGTGTCCACCACCCTCATCCGGCCACCTCCGCTTCAGCCTGCAAAAATGCCGTGATATTCAAGATTTCTCCCAGATGCAAGATGCCACATTTTGGAACTCGGGCTGCTTTTGGAGTGCCAAATGTCTCCCACAATCTGACACCAGGAACATGGCCAGGTGAGTTTAGTTTCCCATGGAAAAGCACCACCGTTCGTGTCCACCACCCTCATCCGGCCACCTCGGCTTCAGCCTGCAAAAATGCCGTGATATTCAAGATTTCTCCCAGATGCAAGATGCCACATTTTGGAACTCGGGCTGCTTTTGGAGTGCCAAATGTCTCCCACAATCTGACACCAGGAACATGGCCAGGTGAGTTTAGTTTCCCATGGAAAAGGGCCACCGTTCGTGTCCACCACCCTCATCCGGCCACCTCGGCTTCGGCCTTCAAAAATGCCGTGGCATTCAAGATTTCTCCCAGATGCAAGATGCCACATTTTGGAACTTGGGCTGCTTTTGGAGTGCCAAATGTCTCCCACAATCTGACACCAGGAACATGGCCAGGTGAGTTTAGTTTCCCATGGAAAAGGGCCACCGTTCGTGTCCACAACCCTCATCCGGCCACCTCGGCTTCAGCCTGCAAAAATGCCGTGATATTCAAGATTTCTCCCAGATGCAAGATGCCACATTTTGGAACTCGGGCTGCTTTTGGAGTGCCAAATGTCTCCCACAATCTGACACCAGGAACATGGCCAGGTGAGTTTAGTTTCCCATGGAAAAGGCCCACCGTTCGTGTCCACCACCCTCATCCGGCCACCTCAGCTTCAGCCTGCAAAAATGCTGTGATATTCAAGATTTCTCCCAGATGCAAGATGCCACATTTTGGAACTCGGGCTGCTTTTGGAGTGCCAAATGTCTCCCACAATCTGACACCAGGAACATGGCCAGGTGAGTTTAGTTTCCCATGGAAAAGGGCCACCGTTCCTGTCCACCACCCTCATCCGGCCACCTCGGCTTCAGCCTGCAAAAATGCCGTGATATTCAAGATTTCTCCCAGATGCAAGATGCCACATTTTGGAACTCGGGCTGATTTTGGAGTGCCAAATGTCTCCCACAATCTGACACCAGGAACATGGCCAGGTGAGTTTAGTTTCCCATGGAAAAGGGCCACCGTTCTTGTCCACCACCCTCATCCGGCCACCTCGGCTTCAGCCTGCAAAAGTGCTGTGATATTCAAGATTTCTCCCAGATGCAAGATGCCACATTTTGGAACTCGGGCTGCTTTTGGAGTGCCAAATGTCTCCCACAATCTGACACCAGGAACATGGCCAGGTGAGTTTAGTTTCCCATGGAAAAGGGCCACCGTTCGTGTCCACCACCCTCATCCGGCCACTTCGTATTCAGCCTGCAAAAATGCCGTGATATTCAAGATTTCTCCCAGATGCAAGATGCCACATTTTGGAACTCAAGCTGCTTTTGGAGTGCCAAATGTCTCCCACAATCTGACACCAGGAACATGGCCAGGTGAGTTTAGTTTCCCATGGAAAAGGGCCACCGTTCGTGTCCATTACTGTCATCAGGCCACTTCGTATTCAGCCTGCAAAAATGCCGTGATATTCAAGATTTCTCCCAGATGCAAGATGCCACATTTTGGAACTCGGGCTGATTTTGGAGTGCCAAATGTCTCCCACAATCTGACACCAGGAACATGGCAAGGTGAGTTTAGTCTCCCATGGAAAAGGGCCACCGTTCGTGTCCACCACCCTCATCCGGCCACCTCGGCTTCAGCCTGCAAAAATGCCGTGATATTCAAGATTTCTCCCAGATGCAAGATGCCACATTTTGGAACTCACGCTTCTTTTGGAGTGCCAAATGTCTCCCACAATCTGACACCAGGAACATGGCCAGGTGAGTTTAGTTTCCCATGGAAAAGGGCCACCGTTCGTGTCCACCACCCTCATCCGGCCACCTCGACTTCAGCCTGCAAAAATGCCGTGATATTCAAGATTTCTCCCAGATGCAAGATGCCGCATTTTGGAACTCGGCTGCTTTTGGAGTGCCAAATGTCTCCCACAATCTGACACCAGGAACATGGCCAGGTGAGTTTAGTTTCCCATGGAAAAGGGCCACCGTTCGTGTCCACCACCCTCATCCGGCCACCTCGGCTTCAGCCTGCAAAAATGCCGTGATATTGAAGATTTCTCCCAGATGCAAGATGCCACATTTTGGAACTCGGGCTGCTTTTGAGTGCCAAATGTCTCCCACAATCTGACACCAGGAACATGGCCAGGTGAGTTTAGTTTCCCATGGAAAAGGGCCACCGTTCGTGTCCACCACGGTCATCAGGCCACTTTGTATTCAGCCTGCAAAAATGCTGTGATATTCAAGATTTCTCCCAGATGCAAGATGCCACATTTTGGAACTCGGGCTGATTTTGGAGTGCTAAATGTCTCCCACAATCTGACACCAGGAACATGACTAGGTGAGTTTAGTTTCCCATGGAAAAGGGCCACCGTTCGTGTCCACCACCCTCATCCGGCCACCTCGGCTTCAGCCTGCAAAAGTGCCGTGATATTCAAGATTTCTCCCAGATGCAAGATGCCACATTTTGGAACTCGGGCTGATTTTGGAGTGCCAAATGTCTCCCACAATCTGACACCAGGAACATGGCCAGGTGAGTTTAGTTTCCCATGGAAAAGGGCCACCGTTCGTGTCCACCACCCTCATCCGGCCACCTCGGCTTCGGCCTGCAAAAAAGCCGTGGCATTCAAGATTTCTCCCAGATGCAAGATGCCACATTTTGGAACTCGGGCTGCTTTTGGAGTGCTAAATGTCTCCCACAATCTGACACCAAAAACATGGCCAGGTGAGTTTAGTTTCCCATGGAAAAGGGCCACCGTTCGTGTCCACCACCCTCATCCGGCCACCTCGGCTTCAGCCTGCAAAAATGCCGTGGCATTCAAGATTTCTCCCAGATGCAAGATGCCACATTTTGGAACTCGGGTAGCTTTTGGAGTGCCAAATGTCTCCCACAATCTGACACCAGGAACATGGCCAGGTGAGTTTAGTTTCCCATGGAAAAGGGCCACCGTTCGTGTCCACCACCCTCATCCGGCCACCTCCGCTTCAGCCTGCAAAAATGCCGTGATATTCAAGATTTCTCCCAGATGCAAGATGCCACATTTTGGAACTCGGGCTGCTTTTGGAGTGCCAAATGTCTCCCACAATCTGACACCAGGAACATGGCCTGGTGAGTTTAGTTTCCCATGAAAAAGGGCCACCGTTCGTGTCCACCACTGTCATCAGGCCACTTCCTATTCAGCCTGCAAAAATGCCGTGATATTCAAGATTTCTCCCAGATGCAAGATGCCACATTTTGGAACTCGGGCTGCTTTTGGAGTGCCAAATGTCTCCCACAATCTGACACCAGGAACATGGCCAGGTGAGTTTAGTTTCCCATGGAAAAGGGCCACCGTTCGTGTCCACCACCCTCATCCGGCCATCTCGGCTTCGGCCTGCAAAAATGCCGTGGCATTCAAGATTTCTCCCAGATGCAAGATGCCACATTTTGGAACTCGGGCTGCTTTTGGAGTGCCAAATGTCTCCCACAATCTGACACCAGGAACATGGCCAGGTGAGTTTAGTTTCCCATGGAAAAGGGCCACCGTTCGTGTCCACCACCCTCATCCGGCCACCTCGGTTTCAGCCTGCAAAAATGCCGTGATATTCAAGATTTCTCCCAGATGCAAGATGCCACATTTTGGAACTCGAACTGCTTTTTGACTGCTAAATGTCTCCCACAATCTGACACCAGGAACATGGCCAGGTGAGTTTACTTTCCCATGGAAAAGGGCCACCGTTCGTGTCCACCACCCTCATCCGGCCACCTCGGCTTCGGCCTGCAAAAATGCTGTGGCATTCAAGATTTCTCCCAGATGCAAGATGCCACATTTTGGAACTCGGGTAGCTTTTGGAGTGCCAAATGTCTCCCACAATCTGACACCAGGAACATGGCCAGGTGAGTTTAGTTTCCCATGGAAAAGGGCCACCGTTCGTGTCCACCACCCTCATCCGGCCACCTCGGCTTCAGCCTGCAAAAATGCCGTGATATTCAAGATTTCTCCCAGATGCAAGATGCCACATTTTGGAACTCAGGCTGCTTTTGGAGTGCCAAATGTCTCCCACAATCTGACACCAGGAACATGGCCAGGTGAGTTTAGTTTCCCATGGAAAAGGGCCACCGTTCGTGTCCACCACCCTCATCCGGCCACCTCCGCTTCAGCCTGCAAAAATGCCGTGATATTCAAGATTTCTCCCAGATGCAAGATGCCACATTTTGGAACTCGGGCTGCTTTTGGAGTGCCAAATGTCTCCCACAATCTGACACCAGGAACATGGCCAGGTGAGTTTAGTTTCCCATGGAAAAGCACCACCGTTCGTGTCCACCACCCTCATCCGGCCACCTCGGCTTCAGCCTGCAAAAATGCCGTGATATTCAAGATTTCTCCCAGATGCAAGATGCCACATTTTGGAACTCGGGCTGCTTTTGGAGTGCCAAATGTCTCCCACAATCTGACACCAGGAACATGGCCAGGTGAGTTTAGTTTCCCATGGAAAAGGGCCACCGTTCGTGTCCACCACCCTCATCCGGCCACCTCGGCTTCGGCCTTCAAAAATGCCGTGGCATTCAAGATTTCTCCCAGATGCAAGATGCCACATTTTGGAACTTGGGCTGCTTTTGGAGTGCCAAATGTCTCCCACAATCTGACACCAGGAACATGGCCAGGTGAGTTTAGTTTCCCATGGAAAAGGGCCACCGTTCGTGTCCACAACCCTCATCCGGCCACCTCGGCTTCAGCCTGCAAAAATGCCGTGATATTCAAGATTTCTCCCAGATGCAAGATGCCACATTTTGGAACTCGGGCTGCTTTTGGAGTGCCAAATGTCTCCCACAATCTGACACCAGGAACATGGCCAGGTGAGTTTAGTTTCCCATGGAAAAGGGCCACCGTTCGTGTCCACCACCCTCATCCGGCCACCTCAGCTTCAGCTTGCAAAAATGCTGTGATATTCAAGATTTCTCCCAGATGCAAGATGCCACATTTTGGAACTCGGGCTGCTTTTGGAGTGCCAAATGTCTCCCACAATCTGACACCAGGAACATGGCCAGGTGAGTTTAGTTTCCCATGGAAAAGGGCCACCGTTCCTGTCCACCACCCTCATCCGGCCACCTCGGCTTCAGCCTGCAAAAATGCCGTGATATTCAAGATTTCTCCCAGATGCAAGATGCCACATTTTGGAACTCGGGCTGATTTTGGAGTGCCAAATGTCTCCCACAATCTGACACCAGGAACATGGCAAGGTGAGTTTAGTTTCCCATGGAAAAGGGCCACCGTTCGTGTCCACCACCCTCATCCGGCCACCTCCGCTTCAGCCTGCAAAAATGCCGTGATATTCAAGATTTCTCCCAGATGCAAGATGCCACATTTTGGAACTCACGCTTCTTTTGGAGTGCCAAATATCTCCCACAATCTGACACCAGGAACATGGCCAGGTGAGTTTAGTTTCCCATGGAAAAGGGCCACCGTTCGTGTCCACCACCCTCATCCGGCCACCTCGACTTCAGCCTGCAAAAGTGCTGTGATATTCAAGATTTCTCCCAGATGCAAGATGCCACATTTTGGAACTCGGGCTGCTTTTGGAGTGCCAAATGTCTCCCACAATCTGACACCAGGAACATGGCCAGGTGAGTTTAGTTTCCCATGGAAAAGGGCCACCGTTCGTGTCCACCACCCTCATCCGGCCACCTCGGCTTCGGCCTGCAAAACTGCCGTGATATTCAAGATTTCTCCCAGATGCAAGATGCCACATTTTGGAACTCGGGCTGCTTTTAGAGTGCCAAATGTCTCCCACAATCTGACACCAGGAACATGGCCAGGTGAGTTTAGTTTCCCATGGAAAAGGGCCACCGTTCGTTTCCACCACCCTCATCCGGCCACCTCGGCTTCAGCCTGCAAAAATGCCGTGGCATTCAAGATTTCTCCCAGATGCAAGATGCCATATTTTGGAACTCGGGCTGCTTTTGGAGTGCCAAATGTCTCCCACAATCTGACACCAGGAACATGGCCAGGTGAGTTTAGTTTCCCATGGAAAAGGGCCACCGTTCGTGTCCACCACCCTCATCCGGCCACCTCGGCTTCAGCCTGCAAAAATGCCGTGATATTCAAGATTTCTCCCAGATGCAAGATGCCGCATTTTGGAACTCGGCTGCTTTTGGAGTGCCAAATGTCTCCCACAATCTGACACCAGGAACATGGCCAGGTGAGTTTAGTTTCCCATGGAAAAGGGCCACCGTTCGTGTCCACCACCCTCATCCGGCCACCTCGGCTTCAGCCTGCAAAAATGCCGTGATATTCAAGATTTCTCCCAGATGCAAGATGCTACATTTTGGAACTCAGGCTGATTTTGGAGTGCCAAATGTCTCCCACAATCTGACACCAGGAACATGGCAAGGTGAGTTTAGTCTCCCATGGAAAAGGGCCACCGTTCGTGTCCACCACCCTCATCCGGCCACCTCGGCTTCAGCCTGCAAAAATGCGGTGATATTCAAGATTTCTCCCAGATGCAAGATGCCACATTTTGGAACTCGGGCTGCTTTTGGAGTGCCAAATGTCTCCCACAATCTGACACCAGGAACATGGCCAGGTGAGTTTAGTTTCCCATGGAAAAGGGCCACCGTTCGTGTCCACCACCCTCATCCGGCCACCTCGGCTTCATCCTGCAAAAATGCTGTGATATTCAAGATTTCTCCCAGATGCAAGATGCCACATTTTGGAACTCGGGCTGCTTTTGGAGTGCCAAATGTCTCCCACAATCTGACACCAGGAACATGGCCAGGTGAGTTTAGTTTCCCATGGAAAAGGGCCACCGTTCGTGTCCACCACCCTCATCCGGCCACCTCGGCTTCGGCCTGCAAAAAAGCCGTGGCATTCAAGATTTCTCCCAGATGCAAGATGCCACATTTTGGAACTCGAGCTGCTTTTGGAGTGCCAAATGTCTCCCACAATCTGACACCAGGAACATGGCCAGGTGAGTTTAGTTTCCCATGGAAAAGGGCCACCGTTCGTGTCCACCACCCTCATCCGGCCACCTTGGCTTCAGC
Source organism: Prinia subflava (assembly GCF_021018805.1). Lineage (NCBI taxonomy): Eukaryota > Metazoa > Chordata > Aves > Passeriformes > Cisticolidae > Prinia > Prinia subflava. The sequence goes on along the minus strand of NW_026960778.1, from coordinate 21,849 downwards.
CTGCAAAAATGCTGTGGACTTCAAGATTTCTCCCAGATGCAAGATGCCACATTTTGGAACTCGGGTAGCTTTTGGAGTGCCAAATGTCTCCCACAATCTGACACCAGGAACATGGCCAGGTGAGTTTAGTTTCCCATGGAAAAGGGCCACCGTTCGTGTCCACCACCCTCATCCGGCCACCTCGGCTTCAGCCTGCAAAAATGCCGTGATATTCAAGATTTCTCCCAGATGCAAGATGCCACATTTTGGAACTCGGGCTGCTTTTGGAGTGCCAAATGTCTCCCACAATCTGACACCAGGAACATGGCCTGGTGAGTTTAGTTTCCCATGGAAAAGGGCCACCGTTCGTGTCCACCACTGTCATCAGTCCACTTCCTATTCAGCCTGCAAAAATGCCGTGATATTCAAGATTTCTCCCAGATGCAACATGCCACATTTTGGAACTCGGGCTGCTTTTGGAGTGCCAAATGTCTCCCACAATCTGACACCAGGAACATGGCCAGGTGAGTTTAGTTTCCCATGGAAAAGGGCCACCGTTCGTGTCCACCACCCTCATCCGGCCACCTCGGCTTCGGCCTTCAAAAATGCCGTGGCATTCAAGATTTCTCCCAGATGCAAGATGCCACATTTTGGAACTCGGGCTGCTTTTGGAGTGCCAAATGTCTCCCACAATCTGACACCAGGAACATGGCCAGGTGAGTTTAGTCTCCCATGGAAAAGGGCCACCGTTTGTGTCCACAACCCTCATCCGGCCACCTCGGCTTCAGCCTGCAAAAATGCCGTGATATTCAAGATTTCTCCCAGATGCAAGATGCCACATTTTGGAACTCGAACTGCTTTTGGACTGCTAAATGTCTCCCACAATCTGACACCAGGAACATGGCCAGGTGAGTTTAGTTTCCCATGGAAAAGGCCCACCGTTCGTGTCCACCACCCTCATCCGGCCACCTCAGCTTCAGCCTGCAAAAATGCTGTGATATTCAAGATTTCTCCCAGATGCAAGATGCCACATTTTGGAACTCGGGCTGCTTTTGGAGTGCCAAATGTCTCCCACAATCTGACACCAGGAACATGGCCAGGTGAGTTTAGTTTCCCATGGAAAAGGGCCACCGTTCCTGTCCACCACCCTCATCCGGCCACCTCGGCTTCAGCCTGCAAAAATGCCGTGATATTCAAGATTTCTCCCAGATGCAAGATGCCACATTTTGGAACTCGGGCTGATTTTGGAGTGCCAAATGTCTCCCACAATCTGACACCAGGAACATGGCAAGGTGAGTTTAGTCTCCCATGGAAAAGGGCCACCGTTCGTGTCCACCACCCTCATCCGGCCACCTCGGCTTCAGCCTGCAAAAATGCCGTGATATTCAAGATTTCTCCCACATGCAAGATGCCACATTTTGGAACTCACGCTTCTTTTGGAGTGCCAAATGTCTCCCACAATCTGACACCAGGAACATGGCCAGGTGAGTTTAGTTTCCCATGGAAAAGGGCCACCGTTCGTGTCCACCACCCTCATCCGGCCACCTCGACTTCAGCCTGCAAAAGTGCTGTGATATTCAAGATTTCTCCCAGATGCAAGATGCCACATTTTGGAACTCGGGCTGCTTTTGGAGTGCCAAATGTCTCCCACAATCTGACACCAGGAACATGGCCAGGTGAGTTTAGTTTCCCATGGAAAAGGGCCACCGTTCGTGTCCACCACCCTCATCCGGCCACCTCGGCTTCGGCCTGCAAAACTGCCGTGATATTCAAGATTTCTCCCAGATGCAAGATGCCACATTTTGGAACTCGGGCTGCTTTTGGAGTGCCAAATGTCTCCCACAATCTGACACCAGGAACATGGCCAGGTGAGTTTAGTTTCCCATGGAAAAGGGCCACCGTTCGTTTCCACCACCCTCATCCGGCCACCTCGGCTTCAGCCTGCAAAAATGCCGTGGCATTCAAGATTTCTCCCAGATGCAAGATGCCATATTTTGGAACTCGGGCTGATTTTGGAGTGCCAAATGTCTCCCACAATCTGACACCAGGAACATGGCCAGGTGAGTTTAGTTTCCCATGGAAAAGGGCCACCGTTCGTGTCCACCACCCTCATCCGGCCACCTCGGCTTCAGCCTGCAAAAATGCCGTGATATTCAAGATTTCTCCCAGATGCAAGATGCCGCATTTTGGAACTCGGCTGCTTTTGGAGTGCCAAATGTCTCCCACAATCTGACACCAGGAACATGGCCAGGTGAGTTTAGTTTCCCATGGAAAAGGGCCACCGTTCGTGTCCACCACCCTCATCCGGCCACCTCGGCTTCAGCCTGCAAAAATGCCGTGATATTCAAGATTTCTCCCAGATGCAAGATGCCACATTTTGGAACTCGGGCTGCTTTTGGAGTGCCAAATGTCTCCCACAATCTGACACCAGGAACATGGCCAGGTGAGTTTAGTTTCCCATGGAAAAGGGCCACCGTTCGTGTCCACCACCCTCATCCGGCCACCTCGACTTCAGCCTGCAAAAGTGCTGAGATATTCAAGATTTCTCCCAGATGCAAGATGCCACATTTTGGAACTCGGGCTGCTTTTCGAGTGCCAAATGTCTCCCACAATCTGACACCAGGAACATGGCCAGGTGAGTTTAGTTTCCCATGGAAAAGGGCCACCGTTCGTGTCCACCACCCTCATCCGGCCACCTCGGCTTCAGCCTGCAAAAATGCCGTGGACTTCAAGATTTCTCCCAGATGCAAGATGCCACATTTTGGAACTCGGGTAGCTTTTGGAGTGCCAAATGTCTCCCACAATCTGACACCAGGAACATGGCCAGGTGAGTTTAGTTTCCCATGGAAAAGGGCCACCGTTCGTGTCCACCACCCTCATCCGGCCACCTCGGCTTCAGCCTGCAAAAATGCCGTGATATTCAAGATTTCTCCCAGATGCAAGATGCCACATTTTGGAACTCGGGCTGCTTTTGGAGTGCCAAATGTCTCCCACAATCTGACACCAGGAACATGGCCAGGTGAGTTTAGTTTCCCATGGAAAAGGGCCACCGTTCGTGTCCACCACCCTCATCCGGCCACCTCGGCTTCAGCCTGCAAAAATGCCGTGATATTCAAGATTTCTCCCAGATGCAAGATGCCACATTTTGGAACTCGGGCTGCTTTTGGAGTGCCAAATGTCTCCCACAATCTGACACCAGGAACATGGCCAGGTGAGTTTAGTTTCCCATGGAAAAGGGCCACCGTTCGTGTCCACCACCCTCATCCGGCCACCTCGGCTTCGGCCTGCAAAAATGCCGAGGCATTCAAGATTTCTCCCAGATGCAAGATGCCACATTTTGGAACTCGGGCTGCTTTTGGAGTGCCAAATGTCTCCCACAATCTGACACCAGGAACATGGCCAGGTGAGTTTAGTTTCCCATGGAAAAGGGCCACCGTTCGTGTCCACCACCCTCATCCGGCCACCTCGGCTTCAGCCTGCAAAAATGCCGTGATATTCAAGATTTCTCCCAGATGCAAGATGCCACATTTTGGAACTCGGGCTGCTTTTGGACTGCTAAATGTCTCCCACAATCTGACACCAGGAACATGGCCAGGTGAGTTTAGTTTCCCATGGAAAAGGGCCACCGTTCGTGTCCACCACCCTCATCCGGCCACCTCGGCTTCGGCCTGCAAAAATACCGTGGCATTCAAGATTTCTCCCACATGCAAGATGCCACATTTTGGAACTCGGGCTGCTTTTGGAGTGCCAAATGTCTCCCACAATCTGACACCAGGAACATGGCCAGGTGAGTTTAGTTTCCCATGGAAAAGGGCCAGCGTTCGTGTCCACCACCCTCATCCTGCCACCTCGGCTTCGGCCTGCAAAACTGCCGTGATATTCAAGATTTCTCCCAGATGCAAGATGCCACATTTTGGAACTCGGGCTGCTTTTGGAGTGCCAAATGTCTCCCACAATCTGACACCAGGAACATGGCCAGGTGAGTTTAGTTTCCCATGGAAAAGGGCCACCGTTCGTTTCCACCACCCTCATCCGGCCACCTCGGCTTCAGCCTGCAAAAATGCCGTGGCATTCAAGATTTCTCCCAGATGCAAGATGCCACATTTTGGAACTCGGGCTGCTTTTGGAGTGCCAAATGTCTCCCACAATCTGACACCAGGAACATGGCCAGGTGAGTTTAGTTTCCCATGGAAAAGGGCCACCGTTCGTGTCCACCACCCTCATCTGGCCACCTCGGCTTCAGCCTGCAAAAATGCTGTGATATTCAAGATTTCTCCCAGATGCAAGATGCCGCATTTTGGAACTCGGCTGCTTTTGGAGTGCCAAATGTCTCCCACAATCTGACACCAGGAACATGGCCTGGTGAGTTTAGTTTCCCATGGAAAAGGGCCACCGTTCGTGTCCACCACCCTCATCCGGCCATATCGGCTTCAGCCTGCAAAAATGCCGTGATATTCAAGATTTCTCCCAGATGCAAGATGCCACATTTTGGAACTCGGGCTGCTTTTGGAGTGCCAAATGTCTCCCACAATCTGACACCAGGAACATGGCCAGGTGAGTTTAGTTTCCCATGGAAAAGGCCCACCGTTCGTGTCCACCACCCTCATCCTGCCCAATCCTGCCCTACCGGCTTCTGCCTGTAAAAATGCCGTGGCATTCAAGATTTCTCCCAGATGCAAGATGCCACATTTTGGAACTCGGGCTGCTTTTGGAGTGCCAAATGTCTCCCACAATCTGACACCAGGAACATGGCCAGGTGAGTTTAGTTTCCCATGGAAAAGGGCCACCGTTCGTGTCCACCACGGTCATCAGGCCACCTCGGATTCAGCCTGCAAAAATGCCGTGATATTCAAGATTTCTCCCAGATGCAAGATGCCACATTTTGGAACTCGGGCTGCTTTTGGAGTGCCAAATGTCTCCCACAATCTGACACCAGGAACATGGCCAGGTGAGTTTAGTTTCCCATGGAAAAGGGCCACCGTTCGTGTCCACCACCCTCATCCGGCCACCTCGGCTTCAGCCTGCAAAAATGCCGTGATATTCAAGATTTCTCCCAGATGCAAGATGCCACATTTTGGAACTCGGGCTGCTTTTGGAGTGCCAAAATGTCTCCCACAATCTGACACCAGGAACATGGCCAGGTGAGTTTAGTTTCCCATGGAAAAGGGCCACCGTTCGTGTCCACCACCCTCATCCGGCCACCTCGGCTTCAGCCTGCAAAAATGCCGTGATATTCAAGATTTCTCCCAGATGCAAGATGCCACATTTTGGAACTCGGGCTGCTTTTGGAGTGCCAAATGTCTCCCACAATCTGACACCAGGAACATGGCCAAGTGAGTTTAGTTTCCCATGGAAAAGGGCCACCGTTCGTGTCCACCACCCTCATCTGGCCACCTCGGCTTCAGCCTGCAAAAATGCCGTGATATTCAAGATTTCTCCCAGATGCAAGATGCCACATTTTGGAACTCGAACTGCTTTTGGACTGCTAAATGTCTCCCACAATCTGACACCAGGAACATGGCCAGGTGAGTTTAGTTTCCCATGGAAAAGGGCCACCGTTCGTGTCCACCACCCTCATCCGGCCACCTCGGCTTCGGCCTGCAAAACTGCCGTGATATTCAAGATTTCTCCCAGATGCAAGATGCCACATTTTGGAACTCGGGCTGCTTTTGGAGTGCCAAATGTCTCCCACAATCTGACACCAGGAACATGGCCAGGTGAGTTTAGTTTCCCATGGAAAAGGGCCACCGTTCGTTTCCACCACCCTCATCCGGCCACCTCGGCTTCAGCCTGCAAAAATGCCGTGGCATTCAAGATTTCTCCCAGATGCAAGATGCCATATTTTGGAACTCGGGCTGATTTTGGAGTGCCAAATGTCTCCCACAATCTGACACCAGGAACATGGCCAGGTGAGTTTAGTTTCCCATGGAAAAGGGCCACCGTTCGTGTCCACCACCCTCATCCGGCCACCTCGGCTTCAGCCTGCAAAAATGCCGTGATATTCAAGATTTCTCCCAGATGCAAGATGCCGCATTTTGGAACTCGGCTGCTTTTGGAGTGCCAAATGTCTCCCACAATCTGACACCAGGAACATGGCCAGGTGAGTTTAGTTTCCCATGGAAAAGGGCCACCGTTCGTGTCCACCACCCCTCATCCGGCCACCTCGGCTTCAGCCTGCAAAAATGCCGTGATATTCAAGATTTCTCCCAGATGCAAGATGCCACATTTTGGAACTCGGGCTGCTTTTGGAGTGCCAAATGTCTCCCACAATCTGACACCAGGAACATGGCCAGGTGAGTTTAGTTTCCCATGGAAAAGGGCCACCGTTCGTGTCCACCACCCTCATCCGGCCACCTCGGCTTCAGCCTGCAAAAATGCCGTGGACTTCAAGATTTCTCCCAGATGCAAGATGCCACATTTTGGAACTCGGGTAGCTTTTGGAGTGCCAAATGTCTCCCACAATCTGACACCAGGAACATGGCCAGGTGAGTTTAGTTTCCCATGGAAAAGGGCCACCGTTCGTGTCCACCACCCTCATCCGGCCACCTCGGCTTCAGCCTGCAAAAATGCCGTGATATTCAAGATTTCTCCCAGATGCAAGATGCCACATTTTGGAACTCGGGCTGCTTTTGGAGTGCCAAATGTCTCCCACAATCTGACACCAGGAACATGGCCAGGTGAGTTTAGTTTCCCATGGAAAAGGGCCACCGTTCGTGTCCACCACCCTCATCCGGCCACCTCGGCTTCAGCCTGCAAAAATGCCGTGATATTCAAGATTTCTCCCAGATGCAAGATGCCACATTTTGGAACTCGGGCTGCTTTTGGAGTGCCAAATGTCTCCCACAATCTGACACCAGGAACATGGCCAGGTGAGTTTAGTTTCCATGGAAAAGGGCCACCGTTCGTGTCCACCACCCTCATCCGGCCACCTCGGCTTCGGCCTGCAAAAATGCCGAGGCATTCAAGATTTCTCCCAGATGCAAGATGCCACATTTTGGAACTCGGGCTGCTTTTGGAGTGCCAAATGTCTCCCACAATCTGACACCAGGAACATGGCCAGGTGAGTTTAGTTTCCCATGGAAAAGGGCCACCGTTCGTGTCCACCACCCTCATCCGGCCACCTCGGCTTCAGCCTGCAAAAATGCCGTGATATTCAAGATTTCTCCCAGATGCAAGATGCCACATTTTGGAACTCGGGCTGCTTTTGGACTGCTAAATGTCTCCCACAATCTGACACCAGGAACATCGGCCAGGTGAGTTTAGTTTCCCATGGAAAAGGGCCACCGTTCGTGTCCACCACCCTCATCCGGCCACCTCGGCTTCGGCCTGCAAAAATACCGTGGCATTCAAGATTTCTCCCACATGCAAGATGCCACATTTTGGAACTCGGGCTGCTTTTGGAGTGCCAAATGTCTCCCACAATCTGACACCAGGAACATGGCCAGGTGAGTTTAGTTTCCCATGGAAAAGGGCCAGCGTTCGTGTCCACCACCCTCATCCTGCCACGGTCGGCTTCGGCCTGCAAAACTGCCGTGATATTCAAGATTTCTCCCAGATGCAAGATGCCACATTTTGGAACTCGGGCTGCTTTTGGAGTGCCAAATGTCTCCCACAATCTGACACCAGGAACATGGCCAGGTGAGTTTAGTTTCCCATGGAAAAGGGCCACCGTTCGTTTCCACCACCCTCATCCGGCCACCTCGGCTTCAGCCTGCAAAAATGCCGTGGCATTCAAGATTTCTCCCAGATGCAAGATGCCACATTTTGGAACTCGGGCTGCTTTTGGAGTGCCAAATGTCTCCCACAATCTGACACCAGGAACATGGCCAGGTGAGTTTAGTTTCCCATGGAAAAGGGCCACCGTTCGTGTCCACCACCCTCATCTGGCCACCTCGGCTTCAGCCTGCAAAAATGCTGTGATATTCAAGATTTCTCCCAGATGCAAGATGCCGCATTTTGGAACTCGGCTGCTTTTGGAGTGCCAAATGTCTCCCACAATCTGACACCAGGAACATGGCCTGGTGAGTTTAGTTTCCCATGGAAAAGGGCCACCGTTCGTGTCCACCACCCTCATCCGGCCATATCGGCTTCAGCCTGCAAAAATGCCGTGATATTCAAGATTTCTCCCAGATGCAAGATGCCACATTTTGGAACTCGGGCTGCTTTTGGAGTGCCAAATGTCTCCCACAATCTGACACCAGGAACATGGCCAGGTGAGTTTAGTTTCCCATGGAAAAGGCCCACCGTTCGTGTCCACCACCCTCATCCTGCCCAATCCTGCCCTACCGGCTTCTGCCTGTAAAAATGCCGTGGCATTCAAGATTTCTCCCAGATGCAAGATGCCACATTTTGGAACTCGGGCTGCTTTTGGAGTGCCAAATGTCTCCCACAATCTGACACCAGGAACATGGCCAGGTGAGTTTAGTTTCCCATGGAAAAGGGCCACCGTTCGTGTCCACCACGGTCATCAGGCCACCTCGGATTCAGCCTGCAAAAATGCCGTGATATTCAAGATTTCTCCCAGATGCAAGATGCCACATTTTGGAACTCGGGCTGCTTTTGGAGTGCCAAATGTCTCCCACAATCTGACACCAGGAACATGGCCAGGTGAGTTTAGTTTCCATGGAAAAGGGCCACCGTTCGTGTCCACCACCCTCATCCGGCCACCTCGGCTTCAGCCTGCAAAAATGCCGTGATATTCAAGATTTCTCCCAGATGCAAGATGCCACATTTTGGAACTCGGGCTGCTTTTGGAGTGCCAAATGTCTCCCACAATCTGACACCAGGAACATGGCCAGGTGAGTTTAGTTTCCCATGGAAAAGGGCCACCGTTCGTGTCCACCACCCTCATCCGGCCACCTCGGCTTCAGCCTGCAAAAATGCCGTGATATTCAAGATTTCTCCCAGATGCAAGATGCCACATTTTGGAACTCGGGCTGCTTTTGGAGTGCCAAATGTCTCCCACAATCTGACACCAGGAACATGGCCAAGTGAGTTTAGTTTCCCATGGAAAAGGGCCACCGTTCGTGTCCACCACCCTCATCTGGCCACCTCGGCTTCAGCCTGCAAAAATGCCGTGATATTCAAGATTTCTCCCAGATGCAAGATGCCACATTTTGGAACTCGAACTGCTTTTGGACTGCTAAATGTCTCCCACAATCTGACACCAGGAACATGGCCAGGTGAGTTTAGTTTCCCATGGAAAAGGCCCACCGTTCGTGTCCACCACCCTCATCCGGCCACCTCAGCTTCAGCCTGCAAAAATGTTGTGATATTCAAGATTTCTCCCAGATGCAAGATGCCACATTTTGGAACTCGGGCTGCTTTTGGAGTGCCAAATGTCTCCCACAATCTGACACCAGGAACATGGCCAGGTGAGTTTAGTTTCCCATGGAAAAGGGCCACCGTTCGTGTCCACCACCCTCATCCGGCCACCTCGGCTTCAGCCTGCAAAAATGCCGTGATATTCAAGATTTCTCCCAGATGCAAGATGCCACATTTTGGAACTCGAACTGCTTTTGGACTGCTAAATGTCTCCCACAATCTGACACCAGGAACATGGCCAGGTGAGTTTAGTTTCCCATGGAAAAGGGCCACCGTTCGTGTCCACCACCCTCATCCGGCCACCTCAGGTTCAGCCTGCAAAAATGCTGTGATATTCAAGATTTCTCCCAGATGCAAGATGCCACATTTTGGACTCGGGCTGCTTTTGGAGTGCCAAATGTCTCCCACAATCTGACACTAGGAACATGGCCAGGTGAGTTTAGTTTCCCATGGAAAAGGGCCACCGTTCGTGTCCACCACCCTCATCCGGCCACCTCGGCTTCAGCCTGCAAAAATGCCGTGATATTCAAGATTTCTCCCAGATGCAAGATGCCACATTTTGGAACTCGGGCTGCTTTTGGAGTGCCAAATGTCTCCCACAATCTGACACCAGGAACATGGCCAGGTGAGTTTAGTTTCCCATGGAAAAGGGCCACCGTTCGTGTCCACCACCCTCATCCGGCCACCTCGGCTTCAGCCTGCAAAAATGCCGTGATATTCAAGATTTCTCCCAGATGCAAGATGCCACATTTTGGAACTCACGCTTCTTTTGGAGTGCCAAATGTCTCCCACAATCTGACACCAGGAACATGGCCAGGTGAGTTTAGTTTCCCATGGAAAAGGGCCACCGTTCGTTTCCACCACCCTCATCCGGCCACCTCGGCTTCAGCCTGCAAAAATGCCGTGGCATTCAAGATTTCTCCCAGATGCAAGATGCCACATTTTGGAACTCGGGCTGCTTTTGGAGTGCCAAATGTCTCCCACAATCTGACACCAGGAACATGGCCAGGTGAGTTTAGTTTCCCATGGAAAAGGGCCACCGTTCGTGTCCACCACCCTCATCTGGCCACCTCGGCTTCAGCCTGCAAAAATGCCGTGATATTCAAGATTTCTCCCAGATGCAAGATGCCGCATTTTGGAACTCGGCTGCTTTTGGAGTGCCAAATGTCTCCCACAATCTGACACCAGGAACATGGCCTGGTGAGTTTAGTTTCCCATGGAAAAGGGCCACCGTTCGTGTCCACCACCCTCATCCGGCCATATCGGCTTCAGCCTGCAAAAATGCCGTGATATTCAAGATTTCTCCCAGATGCAAGATGCCACATTTTGGAACTCGGGCTGCTTTTGGAGTGCCAAATGTCTCCCACAATCTGACACCAGGAACATGGCCAGGTGAGTTTAGTTTCCCATGGAAAAGGCCCACCGTTCGTGTCCACCACCCTCATCCTGCCCAATCCTGCCCTACCGGCTTCTGCCTGTAAAAATGCCGTGGCATTCAAGATTTCTCCCAGATGCAAGATGCCACATTTTGGAACTCGGGCTGCTTTTGGAGTGCCAAAATGTCTCCCACAATCTGACACCAGGAACATGGCCAGGTGAGTTTAGTTTCCCATGGAAAAGGGCCACCGTTCGTGTCCACCACGGTCATCAGGCCACCTCGGATTCAGCCTGCAAAAATGCCGTGATATTCAAGATTTCTCCCAGATGCAAGATGCCACATTTTGGAACTCGAGCTGATTTTGGAGTGCCAAATGTCTCCCACAATCTGACACCAGGAACATGGCCAGGTGAGTTTAGTTTCCCATGGAAAAGGGCCACCGTTCGTGTCCACCACCCTCATCCGGCCACCTCGGCTTCAGCCTGCAAAAATGCCGTGATATTCAAGATTTCTCCCAGATGCAAGATGCCACATTTTGGAACTCGGGCTGCTTTTGGAGTGCCAAATGTCTCCCACAATCTGACACCAGGAACATGGCCAGGTGAGTTTAGTTTCCCATGGAAAAGGGCCACCGTTCGTGTCCACCACCCTCATCCGGCCACCTCGGCTTCAGCCTGCAAAAATGCCGTGATATTCAAGATTTCTCCCAGATGCAAGATGCCACATTTTGGAACTCGGGCTGCTTTTGGAGTGCCAAATGTCTCCCACAATCTGACACCAGGAACATGGCCAAGTGAGTTTAGTTTCCCATGGAAAAGGGCCACCGTTCGTGTCCACCACCCTCATCTGGCCACCTCGGCTTCAGCCTGCAAAAATGCCGTGATATTCAAGATTTCTCCCAGATGCAAGATGCCACATTTTGGAACTCGAACTGCTTTTGGACTGCTAAATGTCTCCCACAATCTGACACCAGGAACATGGCCAGGTGAGTTTAGTTTCCCATGGAAAAGGCCCACCGTTCGTGTCCACCACCCTCATCCGGCCACCTCAGCTTCAGCCTGCAAAAATGCTGTGATATTCAAGATTTCTCCCAGATGCAAGATGCCACATTTTGGAACTCGGGCTGCTTTTGGAGTGCCAAATGTCTCCCACAATCTGACACCAGGAACATGGCCAGGTGAGTTTAGTTTCCCATGGAAAAGGGCCACCGTTCGTGTCCACCACCCTCATCCGGCCACCTCGGCTTCAGCCTGCAAAAATGCCGTGATATTCAAGATTTCTCCCAGATGCAAGATGCCACATTTTGGAACTCGGGTAGCTTTTGGAGTGCCAAATGTCTCCCACAATCTGACACCAGGAACATGGCCAGGTGAGTTTAGTTTCCCATGGAAAAGGGCCACCGTTCGTGTCCACCACCCTCATCCGGCCACCTCGGCTTCAGCCTGCAAAAATGCCGTGATATTCAAGATTTCTCCCAGATGCAAGATGCCACATTTTGGAACTCGAACTGCTTTTGGACTGCTAAATGTCTCCCACAATCTGACACCAGGAACATGGCCAGGTGAGTTTAGTTTCCCATGGAAAAGGCCCACCGTTCGTGTCCACCACCCTCATCCGGCCACCTCAGGTTCAGCCTGCAAAAATGCTGTGATATTCAAGATTTCTCCCAGATGCAAGATGCCACATTTTGGAACTCGGGCTGCTTTTGGAGTGCCAAATGTCTCCCACAATCTGACACTAGGAACATGGCCAGGTGAGTTTAGTTTCCCATGGAAAAGGGCCACCGTTCGTGTCCACCACCCTCATCCGGCCACCTCGGCTTCAGCCTGCAAAAATGCCGTGATATTCAAGATTTCTCCCAGATGCAAGATGCCACATTTTGGAACTCGGGCTGCTTTTGGAGTGCCAAATGTCTCCCACAATCTGACACCAGGAACATGGCCAGGTGAGTTTAGTTTCCCATGGAAAAGGGCCACCGTTCGTGTCCACCACCCTCATCCGGCCATCTCGGCTTCGGCCTGCAAAAATGCCGTGATATTCAAGATTTCTCCCAGATGCAAGATGCCACATTTTGGAACTCGGGCTGCTTTTAGAGTGCCAAATGTCTCCCACAATCTGACACCAGGAACATGGCCAGGTGAGTTTAGTTTCCCATGGAAAAGGGCCACCGTTCGTTTCCACCACCCTCATCCGGCCACCTCGGCTTCAGCCTGCAAAAATGCCGTGGCATTCAAGATTCCTCCCAGATGCAAGATGCCGCATTTTGGAACTCGGCTGCTTTTGGAGTGCCAAATGTCTCCCACAATCTGACACCAGGAACATGGCCAGGTGAGTTTAGTTTCCCATGGAAAAGGGCCACCGTTCGTGTCCACCACCCTCATCCGGCCACCTCGGCTTCAGCCTGCAAAAATGCCGTGATATTCAAGATTTCTCCCAGATGCAAGATGCCGCATTTTGGAACTCGGCTGCTTTTGGAGTGCCAAATGTCTCCCACAATCTGACACCAGGAACATGGCCAGGTGAGTTTAGTTTCCCATGGAAAAGGGCCACCGTTCGTGTCCACCACCCTCATCCGGCCACCTCGGATTCAGCCTGCAAAAATGCCGTGATATTCAAGATTTCTCCCAGATGCAAGATGCCGCATTTTGGAACTCGGCTGCTTTTGGAGTGCCAAATGTCTCCCACAATCTGACACCAGGAACATGGCCAGGTGAGTTTAGTTTCCCATGGAAAAGGGCCACCGTTCGTGTCCACCACCCTCATCCGGCCACCTCGGCTTCAGCCTGCAAAAATGCCGTGATATTCAAGATTTCTCCCAGATGCAAGATGCTACATTTTGGAACTCAGGCTGATTTTGGAGTGCCAAATGTCTCCCACAATCTGACACCAGGAACATGGCAAGGTGAGTTTAGTCTCCCATGGAAAAGGGCCACCGTTCGTGTCCACCACCCTCATCCGGCCACCTCGGCTTCAGCCTGCAAAAATGCCGTGATATTCAAGATTTCTCCCAGATGCAAGATGCCACATTTTGGAACTCGAACTGCTTTTGGACTGCTAAATGTCTCCCACAATCTGACACCAGGAACATGGCCAGGTGAGTTTAGTTTCCCATGGAAAAGGGCCACCGTTCGTGTCCACCACCCTCATCCGGACACCTCAGCTTCAGCCTGCAAAAATGCTGTGATATTCAAGATTTCTCCCAGATGCAAGATACCACATTTTGGAACTCGGGCTGCTTTTGGAGTGCCAAATGTCTCCCACAATCTGACACCAGGAACATGGCCAGGTGAGTTTAGTTTCCCATGGAAAAGGGCCACCGTTCGTGTCCACCACCCTCATCCGGCCACCTCGGCTTCAGCCTGCAAAAATGCCGTGATATTCAAGATTTCTCCCAGATGCAAGATGCCACATTTTGGAACTCGGGTAGCTTTTGGAGTGCCAAATGTCTCCCACAATCTGACACCAGGAACATGGCCAGGTGAGTTTAGTTTCCCATGGAAAAGGGCCACCGTTCGTGTCCACCACCCTCATCCGGCCACCTCGGCTTCAGCCTGCAAAAATGCCGTGATATTCAAGATTTCTCCCAGATGCAAGATGCCACATTTTGGAACTCGAACTGCTTTTGGACTGCTAAATGTCTCCCACAATCTGACACCAGGAACATGGCCAGGTGAGTTTAGTTTCCCATGGAAAAGGCCCACCGTTCGTGTCCACCACCCTCATCCGGCCACCTCAGCTTCAGCCTGCAAAAATGCTGTGATATTCAAGATTTCTCCCAGATGCAAGATGCCACATTTTGGAACTCGGGCTGCTTTTGGAGTGCCAAATGTCTCCCACAATCTGACACCAGGAACATGGCCAGGTGAGTTTAGTTTCCCATGGAAAAGGGCCACCGTTCGTGTCCACCACCCTCATCCGGCCACCTCGGCTTCAGCCTGCAAAAATGCCGTGATATTCAAGATTTCTCCCACATGCAAGATGCCACATTTTGGAACTCGGGCTGCTTTTGGAGTGCCAAATGTCTCCCACAATCTGACACCAGGAACATGGCCAGGTGAGTTTAGTTTCCCATGGAAAAGGGCCACCGTTCGTGTCCACCACCCTCATCCGGCCACCTCGGCTTCAGCCTGCAAAAATGCCGTGATATTCAAGATTTCTCCCAGATGCAAGATGCCACATTTTGGAACTCACGCTTCTTTTGGAGTGCCAAATGTCTCCCACAATCTGACACCAGGAACATGGCCAGGTGAGTTTAGTTTCCCATGGAAAAGGGCCACCGTTCGTGTCCACCACCCTCATCCGGCCACCTCGACTTCAGCCTGCAAAAGTGCTGTGATATTCAAGATTTCTCCCAGATGCAAGATGCCACATTTTGGAACTCGGGCTGCTTTTAGAGTGCCAAATGTCTCCCACAATCTGACACCAGGAACATGGCCAGGTGAGTTTAGTTTCCCATGGAAAAGGGCCACCGTTCGTTTCCACCACCCTCATCCGGCCACCTCGGCTTCAGCCTGCAAAAATGCCGTGGCATTCAAGATTTCTCCCAGATGCAAGATGCCGCATTTTGGAACTCGGCTGCTTTTGGAGTGCCAAATGTCTCCCACAATCTGACACCAGGAACATGGCCAGGTGAGTTTAGTTTCCCATGGAAAAGGGCCACCGTTCCTGTCCACCACCCTCATCCGGCCACCTCGGCTTCAGCCTGCAAAAATGCCGTGATATTCAAGATTTCTCCCAGATGCAAGATGCCGCATTTTGGAACTCGGCTGCTTTTGGAGTGCCAAATGTCTCCCACAATCTGACACCAGGAACATGGCCAGGTGAGTTTAGTTTCCCATGGAAAAGGGCCACCGTTCGTGTCCACCACCCTCATCCGGCCACCTCGGCTTCAGCCTGCAAAAATGCCGTGATATTCAAGATTTCTCCCAGATGCAAGATGCCGCATTTTGGAACTCGGCTGCTTTTGGAGTGCCAAATGTCTCCCACAATCTGACACCAGGAACATGGCCAGGTGAGTTTAGTTTCCCATGGAAAAGGGCCACCGTTCGTGTCCACCACCCTCATCCGGCCACCTCGGCTTCAGCCTGCAAAAATGCCGTGATATTCAAGATTTCTCCCAGATGCAAGATGCTACATTTTGGAACTCAGGCTGATTTTGGAGTGCCAAATGTCTCCCAAAATCTGACACCAGGAACATGGCAAGGTGAGTTTAGTCTCCCATGGAAAAGGGCCACCGTTCGTGTCCACCACCCTCATCCGGCCACCTCGGGTTCGGCCTTCAAAAATGCCGTGATATTCAAGATTTCTCCCAGATGCAAGATGCCACATTTTGGAACTCAGGTAGCTTTTGGAGTGCCAAATGTCTCCCACAATCTGACACCAGGAACATGGCCAGGTGAGTTTAGTTTCCCATGGAAAAGGGCCACCGTTCGTGTCCACCACCCTCATCCGGCCACCTCGGCTTCAGCCTGCAAAAATGCCGTGATATTCAAGATTTCTCCCAGATGCAAGATGCCACATTTTGGAACTCACGCTTCTTTTGGAGTGCCAAATGTCTCCCACAATCTGACACCAGGAACATGGCCAGGTGAGTTTAGTTTCCCATGGAAAAGGGCCACCGTTTGTGTCCACCACCCTCATCCGGCCACCTCGACTTCAGCCTGCAAAAGTGCTGTGATATTCAAGATTTCTCCCAGATGCAAGATGCCACATTTTGGAACTCGGGCTGCTTTTGGAGTGCCAAATGTCTCCCACAATCTGACACCAGGAACATGGCCAGGTGAGTTTAGTTTCCCATGGAAAAGGGCCACCGTTCGTGTCCACCACCCTCATCCGGCCACCTCGGCTTCGGCCTGCAAAAAAGCCGTGGCATTCAAGATTTCTCCCAGATGCAAGATGCCACATTTTGGAACTCGGGCTGCTTTTGGACTGCTAAATGTCTCCCACAATCTGACACCAGGAACATGGCCAGGTGAGTTTAGTTTCCCATGGAAAAGGGCCACCGTTCGTGTCCACCACCCTCATCCGGCCACCTTGGCTTCAGCCTGCAAAAATGCTGTGGACTTCAAGATTTCTCCCAGATGCAAGATGCCACATTTTGGAACTCGGGCTGCTTTTGGAGTGCCAAATGTCTCCCACAATCTGACACAAGGAACATGGCCTGGTGAGTTTAGTTTCCCATGGAAAAGGGCCACCGTTCGTGTCCACCACTGTCATCAGTCCACTTCCTATTCAGCCTGCAAAAATGCCGTGATATTCAAGATTTCTCCCAGATGCAAGATGCCACATTTTGGAACTCAGGCTGCTTTTGGAGTGCCAAATGTCTCCCACAATCTGACACCAGGAACATGGCCAGGTGAGTTTAGTTTCCCATGGAAAAGGGCCACCGTTCGTGTCCACCACCCTCATCCGGCCACCTCGGGTTCGGCCTTCAAAAATGCCGTGATATTCAAGATTTCTCCCAGATGCAAGATGCCACATTTTGGAACTCAGGTAGCTTTTGGAGTGCCAAATGTCTCCCACAATCTGACACCAGGAACATGGCCAGGTGAGTTTAGTTTCCCATGGAAAAGGGCCACCGTTCGTGTCCACCACCCTCATCCGGCCACCTCGGCTTCAGCCTGCAAAAATGCCGTGATATTCAAGATTTCTCCCAGATGCAAGATGCCACATTTTGGAACTCACGCTTCTTTTGGAGTGCCAAATGTCTCCCACAATCTGACACCAGGAACATGGCCAGGTGAGTTTAGTTTCCCATGGAAAAGGGCCACCGTTTGTGTCCACCACCCTCATCCGGCCACCTCGACTTCAGCCTGCAAAAGTGCTGTGATATTCAAGATTTCTCCCAGATGCAAGATGCCACATTTTGGAACTCGGGCTGCTTTTGGAGTGCCAAATGTCTCCCACAATCTGACACCAGGAACATGGCCAGGTGAGTTTAGTTTCCCATGGAAAAGGGCCACCGTTCGTGTCCACCACCCTCATCCGGCCACCTCGGGTTCGGCCTTCAAAAATGCCGTGATATTCAAGATTTCTCCCAGATGCAAGATGCCACATTTTGGAACTTGGGCTGCTTTTGGAGTGCCAAATGTCTCCCACAATCTGACACCAGGAACATGGCCAGGTGAGTTTAGTTTCCCATGGAAAAGGGCCACCGTTCGTGTCCACAACCCTCATCCGGCCACCTCGGCTTCAGCCTGCAAAAATGCCGTGATATTCAAGATTTCTCCCAGATGCAAGATGCCACATTTTGGAACTCGAACTGCTTTTGGACTGCTAAATGTCTCCCACAATCTGACACCAGGAACATGGCCAGGTGAGTTTAGTTTCCCATGGAAAAGGCCCACCGTTCGTGTCCACCACCCTCATCCGGCCACCTCGGCTTCGGCCTGCAAAAATGCCGTGGCATTCAAGATTTCTCCCACATGCAAGATGCCACATTTTGGAACTCGGGCTGCTTTTGGAGTGCCAAATGTCTCCCACAATCTGACACCAGGAACATGGCCAGGTGAGTTTAGTTTCCCATGGAAAAGGGCCACCGTTCGTGTCCACCACCCTCATCCGGCCACCTCGGCTTCAGCCTGCAAAAATGCCGTGATATTCAAGATTTCTCCCAGATGCAAGATGCCACATTTTGGAACTCGAACTGCTTTTGGACTGCTAAATGTCTCCCACAATCTGACACCAGGAACATGGCCAGGTGAGTTTAGTTTCCCATGGAAAAGGCCCACCGTTCGTGTCCACCACCCTCATCCGGCCACCTCAGCTTCAGCCTGCAAAAATGCTGTGATATTCAAGATTTCTCCCAGATGCAAGATGCCACATTTTGGAACTCGGGCTGCTTTTGGAGTGCCAAATGTCTCCCACAATCTGACACCAGGAACATGGCCAGGTGAGTTTAGTTTCCCATGGAAAAGGGCCACCGTTCCTGTCCACCACCCTCATCCGGCCACCTCGGCTTCAGCCTGCAAAAATGCCGTGATATTCAAGATTTCTCCCAGATGCAAGATGCCACATTTTGGAACTCGGGCTGATTTTGGAGTGCCAAATGTCTCCCACAATCTGACACCAGGAACATGGCAAGGTGAGTTTAGTCTCCCATGGAAAAGGGCCACCGTTCGTGTCCACCACCCTCATCCGGCCACCTCGGCTTCAGCCTGCAAAAATGCCGTGATATTCAAGATTTCTCCCAGATGCAAGATGCCACATTTTGGAACTCACGCTTCTTTTGGAGTGCCAAATGTCTCCCACAATCTGACACCAGGAACATGGCCAGGTGAGTTTAGTTTCCCATGGAAAAGGCCCACCGTTCGTGTCCACCACCCTCATCCGGCCACCTCGGCTTCGGCCTGCAAAAATGCCGTGGACTTCAAGATTTCTCCCACATGCAAGATGCCACATTTTGGAACTCGGGCTGCTTTTGGAGTGCCAAATGTCTCCCACAATCTGACACCAGGAACATGGCCAGGTGAGTTTAGTTTCCCATGGAAAAGGGCCACCGTTCGTGTCCACCACCCTCATCCGGCCACCTCGGCTTCAGCCTGCAAAAATGCCGTGATATTCAAGATTTCTCCCAGATGCAAGATGCCACATTTTGGAACTCGAACTGCTTTTGGACTGCTAAATGTCTCCCACAATCTGACACCAGGAACATGGCCAGGTGAGTTTAGTTTCCCATGGAAAAGGCCCACCGTTCGTGTCCACCACCCTCATCCGGCCACCTCAGCTTCAGCCTGCAAAAATGCTGTGATATTCAAGATTTCTCCCAGATGCAAGATGCCACATTTTGGAACTCGGGCTGCTTTTGGAGTGCCAAATGTCTCCCACAATCTGACACCAGGAACATGGCCAGGTGAGTTTAGTTTCCCATGGAAAAGGGCCACCGTTCCTGTCCACCACCCTCATCCGGCCACCTCGGCTTCAGCCTGCAAAAATGCCGTGATATTCAAGATTTCTCCCAGATGCAAGATGCCACATTTTGGAACTCGGGCTGATTTTGGAGTGCCAAATGTCTCCCACAATCTGACACCAGGAACATGGCAAGGTGAGTTTAGTCTCCCATGGAAAAGGGCCACCGTTCGTGTCCACCACCCTCATCCGGCCACCTCGGCTTCAGCCTGCAAAAATGCCGTGATATTCAAGATTTCTCCCAGATGCAAGATGCCACATTTTGGAACTCACGCTTCTTTTGGAGTGCCAAATGTCTCCCACAATCTGACACCAGGAACATGGCCAGGTGAGTTTAGTTTCCCATGGAAAAGGGCCACCGTTCGTGTCCACCACCCTCATCCGGCCACCTCGGCTTCAGCCTGCAAAAATGCCGTGATATTCAAGATTTCTCCCAGATGCAAGATGCCGCATTTTGGAACTCGGCTGCTTTTGGAGTGCCAAATGTCTCCCACAATCTGACACCAGGAACATGGCCAGGTGAGTTTAGTTTCCCATGGAAAAGGGCCACCGTTCGTGTCCACCACCCTCATCCGGCCACCTCGGCTTCAGCCTGCAAAAATGCCGTGATATTCAAGATTTCTCCCAGATGCAAGATGCTACATTTTGGAACTCGGGCTGATTTTGGAGTGCCAAATGTCTCCCACAATCTGACACCAGGAACATGGCAAGGTGAGTTTAGTCTCCCATGGAAAAGGGCCACCGTTCGTGTCCACCACCCTCATCCGGCCACCTCGGCTTCAGCCTGCAAAAATGCCGTGATATTCAAGATTTCTCCCAGATGCAAGATGCCACATTTTGGAACTCACGCTTCTTTTGGAGTGCCAAATGTCTCCCACAATCTGACACCAGGAACATGGCCAGGTGAGTTTAGTTTCCCATGGAAAAGGGCCACCGTTCGTGTCCACCACCCTCATCCGGCCACCTCGACTTCAGCCTGCAAAGGTGCTGTGATATTCAAGATTTCTCCCAGATGCAAGATGCCACATTTTGGAACTCGGGCTGCTTTTGGAGTGCCAAATGTCTCCCACAATCTGACACCAGGAACATGGCCAGGTGAGTTTAGTTTCCCATGGAAAAGGGCCACCGTTCGTGTCCACCACCCTCATCCGGCCACCTCGGCTTCGGCCTGCAAAAAAGCCGTGGCATTCAAGATTTCTCCCAGATGCAAGATGCCACATTTTGGAACTCGGGCTGCTTTTGGAGTGCTAAATGTCTCCCACAATCTGACACCAGGAACATGGCCAGGTGAGTTTAGTTTCCCATGGAAAAGGGCCACCGTTCGTGTCCACCACCCTCATCCGGCCACCTCGGCTTCAGCCTGCAAAAATGCCGTGGACTTCAAGATTTCTCCCAGATGCAAGATGCCACATTTTGGAACTCGGGTAGCTTTTGGAGTGCCAAATGTCTCCCACAATCTGACACCAGGAACATGGCCAGGTGAGTTTAGTTTCCCATGGAAAAGGGCCACCGTTCGTGTCCACCACCCTCATCCGGCCACCTCCGCTTCAGCCTGCAAAAATGCCGTGATATTCAAGATTTCTCCCAGATGCAAGATGCCACATTTTGGAACTCGGGCTGCTTTTGGAGTGCCAAATGTCTCCCACAATCTGACACCAGGAACATGGCCAGGTGAGTTTAGTTTCCCATGGAAAAGGGCCACCGTTCGTGTCCACCACCCTCATCCGGCCACCTCGGCTTCAGCCTGCAAAAATGCCGTGGCATTCAAGATTTCTCCCAGATGCAAGATGCCACATTTTGGAACTCGGGCTGCTTTTGGAGTGCCAAATGTCTCCCACAATCTGACACCAGGAACATGGCCAGGTGAGTTTAGTTTCCCATGGAAAAGGGCCACCGTTCGTGTCCACCACCCTCATCCGGCCACCTCGGCTTCAGCCTGCAAAAATGCCGTGATATTCAAGATTTCTCCCAGATGCAAGATGCCACATTTTGGAACTCGGGCTGCTTTTGGACTGCTAAATGTCTCCCACAATCTGACACCAGGAACATGGCCAGGTGAGTTTAGTTTCCCATGGAAAAGGGCCACCGTTCGTGTCCACCACCCTCATCCGGCCACCTCGGCTTCGGCCTGCAAAAATACCGTGGCATTCAAGATTTCTCCCACATGCAAGATGCCACATTTTGGAACTCGGGCTGCTTTTGGAGTGCCAAATGTCTCCCACAATCTGACACCAGGAACATGGCCAGGTGAGTTTAGTTTC
>NW_026960777.1:0-43051 GCF_021018805.1 Prinia subflava | reverse complement strand
GGGTTAGTGGTAGGTCCATTACTTTCACTTGGATTTGCACCAAGATACGTGGTTCCTAAGACCATTGGATTGCTATTATCCTTTGAAAGTAAGGGGGCTGAGGTTTTAGACTCAGATGCAAGAATTAGCAGTTCTTGTTGGTTAAACCTCCCCTCGGCAGGTAAGAAGGTTTTAACTTCTATCTTTAGAGTCACGGTCTAATGTTTGGGTTGAAACTATACTTGCATACTGGGATGCCGGAGATTAGCTCTGGCTTTAAGATGAGGAGGGCTATTGGGATTATGTGTAGGGCTATAAGAAGATGCTCTCGTGTGGAGGAGTTTTGGATTGATGTGATGTGGGATGGGAGTGCTCCTCGTTGTGTCATTGTTAGTATGTATAGGGTGTATGAGGCAGTTAGGAGGATTGCAATGCCTGTTAGGATGATTGTTAGGGAGGATCAGTTGAACAGGGCGATTACAATGGTTAGTTCTGCTATAAGGTTAGTTGTGGGGGGTAGTGCCATGTTTGTTAGGTTGGCTAAAAGTCATCAGATGGCTATTAATGGGAGTAGGGGCTGGATGCCTCGTGTTAGTAGTAGAATTCGGCTGTGGGTGCGTTCGTAGTTTGTGTTGGCTAGGCAGAATAGTATGGATGAGGTTAGTCCGTGTGAAATTATTAGGATCATTGCTCCTGAGAATGCTCATTGGGTTTGGATTATAGTTGCGGCGATGACAAGGCCTATGTGGCTTACTGATGAGTAAGCGATTAGTGACTTTAGGTCGATTTGTCGTAGGCAGATGGCACTAGTTATGAGCGCTCCCCATAGAGAGAGGGTGATGAATGGGTAGTGCAGGTTGTTTAGGGATGGGTTTACTAGGATAGTGACTCGTATGATGCCGTAGCCTCCCAGTTTTAAGAGCAGGGCTGCGAGAAGCATTGAGCCGGCAATTGGGGCCTCTACATGAGCTTTAGGCAGTCATAGGTGTAGTCCGTATAGTGGAGCTTTGACCATGAATGCTACGAGAAGGGCTAAGCTGGCTGCTAGGCCCGTTCAGGAGTGTGTGATGGTTGGGTGGGATAGTTTAAGTATTGGGAAGTATAATGTGCCAGTTTGGTTGTGTAGGTGCAGGATGGCGATTAGTAGGGGGAGTGAGCTGGCAAGCGTGTAGAACAGTAGGTAGATTCCGGCTTTAAGTCGTTCTGGTTGGTTTCCTCATCGGGTGATGAGGATTAATGTGGGGATTAGGGTTGCTTCAAAAGCAATGTAGAATAGTATGAGTTCCGAGGCTGAGAAGGCTGATAGGATGAATAGTTGAGCTAGAATGATTGTTGTGATGAAGATTCGTTTGCGGTTGGTTGGTTCTTGTTCTAGATGGTTTTGACTTGCCATTAGCATCAGAGGCAGGAGTCAACATGATAGGACTAGTAGTGGTGAAGAGATTTGGTCGATAGCAGTCCAGTGAGATAGGTTTTTGTTTGGGTAGTATGTTGGGGTGAATAGCTGTAGGCTAATGGCGGCAATTAATATGCTGTGTGTTGTGGTATTAGCCCAAAGGTACTTGCTGGGTGAGGATATGGTCATGGGAAGGAGTATAATAGTTGGTATGATGATTTTTAGCATTTTAGGAGGTTAAAGTTGTGGAGGTGGTCTGAACCGTGGGTGCGTGTTGAGGCTACTAGTAGGGCGAGCCCCGTTCCTGCTTCGCAGGCTGAGAATGTTAGTATAAGTATTGGTAGTATGGTGGCGGATGTTATTTGTGTTTGGATGGGTCATATTGACAGGGCTACATATATAGACAATATCATGCCCTCTAAGCATAGTAAGGCTGAGATTAGGTGGGTTCGGTGGAAGGCTAGGCCTAAGGCGCTTAGGGAGAAGGCTGAGTAGAAGCTTAGGTGTAGGAGGGTCATTAAGAAAGTTATAGGGTTGTGGCTATAATCTGTTGAGTCGAAATCAACTGTCTTGGTTAGACTAACTTTCTGTTATTCGGCCCATTCTAGCCCTCCTTGGGTTCATTCGTACACTAGACCTAGGGTGAGGAGTAGGATAAGGACTGAGGCTCATGTTAGTGTAGTGGTTGGGGCTTGGAGTTGGGTGGCTCATGGAAGAGGTAGGAGTAGGGCAATTTCTAGGTCGAACAGTAGGAATAGGATTGCTACTAGGAAGAATCGAATGGAGAATGGTAGTCGAGCGGATCCTAATGGGTCAAAGCCGCATTCGTATGGGGATAGTTTTTCTGAGTCTGGGTTCGTTTGGGCCAGTCATAGGTTTAGTATGGTTAGGGCGATGCTTAGGGTTATGGATAGGGTGATTATAAATGTGATTATGTTTATTGCTCTTCTCTGGGTTTGAACCAGATTTTAAGGATTGGAAGTCGATTGTAATTAGTATACTAGAAGAGCAGGATCCTCATCAGTAAATAGAGATATATAGGAATAGTCATACGACGTCTACAAAGTGTCAGTATCAGGCTGCTGCTTCGAAACCAAAGTGATGGTTTGGTGTAAAGTGGAATTTAATGAGGCGTAGGAGGCAGATTAGGAGGAATGTGGAGCCAATGATTACGTGTAGGCCGTGAAATCCAGTGGCTACGAAGAAGGTAGACCCGTATACTCCGTCTGCGATGGAGAAGGGAGCTTCGTAGTATTCTATGGCTTGTAGTGCGGTAAAGTAGAATCCTAGGAGGACAGTTAAGGTGAGAGCATAGATTGCTTGTTTTCGGCGGGCCTCTATGATAGCGTGATGGGCTCATGTGACGGTGATTCCTGAAGCTAGTAGGATGGCAGTGTTTAGTAGCGGTACTTCTATGGGGTTCAAGGGTTTGATTCCTGCTGGTGGTCATTGTCCTCCTAGTTCTGGGGTTGGGGCTAGGCTTGAGTGGAAGAAGGCTCAGAAGAAGCCTAGGAAGAAGAAAGCTTCTGATGTGATGAACAGGACTATGCCGTATCGTAGCCCTTTTTGGACGGTGGGAGTGTGGTGACCTTGGAATGTGCTTTCGCGTACAATGTCTCGTCATCATTGGAATATGACTAGGGTGGTTGATAATAGGCCAATGGCAAGTAGTTGTGGGGAGTGGTAGTGGAATCATATGGTTAGGCCGGACGTGGTTAGTAGGGCGGCGGCTGCTCCGAAGATGGGTCATGGGCTTGGATCTACTATGTGGTAGGAGTGTGCTTGGTGTGCCATTGTGTTAGATGTTTTCTTGGAGGTAGAGGCTGAGTAGGAGGACAAAGACGTAGGCCTGGATCATGGCTACGGCTACTTCCAGGATGGTTAGTAGCAGCAGGATTAGGAATGTTAGTAGGGAGACCATAGGTATGGTCGATAGTAAGGCGATCGTGGCGGTAGAAATAAGTTGGATTAAAAGGTGTCCTGCTGTGAGGTTGGCTGTTAGTCGTACTCCTAGCGCAATAGGACGAATTAGAAGGCTTGTTGTTTCAATTAAGACCAGTGCTGGGATCAGCGGTGTTGGAGTGCCTTCTGGTAGCAGGTGCCCTAGGGTAGTTGAAGGTTGGTTGCGTAACCCTGTGAGGAGGGTGGCTAGTCATAGTGGGAAGGCTAGGGCTAGGCTCATGGATAGTTGGGTGGTTGGAGTGAATGTGTAGGGCAATAGGCCTAGAAGGTTGATTAGTAGGAGGAATACCATTAATGAGGTTAGGATTAGGGCTCATTTGTGTCCTTTTTTGTTCAGTGGTATTATTAGTTGCTTTGTGATGAGGTTGACCGCTCATAGTTGTAGGGTGGATAGACGGCTCGTCACCCAGCGGTTGTTTTGTGAGGTAGTAGTAGGGCTGGGAAAGTGATTGAGATGAGGATTAGTGGAATGCCCAGTAGGGATGGACTTGAGAATTGGTCGAAGAAACTTAGGTTCATGGTCAAGTTCATGGGGTAGTAGGGGTGGTGGTAGTGGTCTTGTTGAGTGGTGGGTTTGGGGATGTTATGGATAGGATTTTAGGTTGGATGATTATTGAAAATGTTAGTCATGAGGTTAGTATGATAAAAAATCATGGATTTGGGTTGAGTTGTGGCATGTCATTAAGGAGGGTTAGCGTCCCTCTTTCTCTAGCTTAAAAGGCTAACGCTGTTTCATAGCTTCTTAATGATTAGGAAGATAGTAGAGAAGATCAGTTTTCGAAGTTGTCAAGTGGTGTGGACTCTACTACGATTGGTATGAAGCTGTGGTTTGCTCCGCAGATCTCTGAGCATTGTCCGTAGAATACTCCTGGTCGGTTTGCTAGGAAGGAAGTTTGGTTTAGTCGTCCTGGGATTGCATCCGTTTTGACGCCTAGGCTTGGTACAGCTCATGAGTGCAGGACGTCGTCAGCGGTGACAATAACTCGGATGGTAGAGTTTATTGGGACGATAAACACGGTGGTCTACTTCTAGAAGTCGAAAGTGTCCTAGTGGGAGCTCTGATGTTGGTGTTATGTAGGAGTCGAATGTTAGGTCTTTGAAGTCGGTGTACTCGTAGGATCAGTACCATTGGTGTCCAATGGCTTTTAGAGTGAGGTCTGGTTGGTTGACTTCATCCATCATGTATAGGATGCGCAGGGATGGCAGGGCTAGGGTGATTAGTACTATGGCTGGTAGGATTGTTCATACTAGTTCGATCGCCTGTGCATCAACTGTATTTGATGAGAGTTTACCTGTTAGTATTAGAGTCAGTAGATAGAGGACCAAGCTGCAGATGGCTAGGGCCACTATTATGGCGTGGTCGTGGAATTGTATCAGTTCTTCTATAATTGGTGATGAGGCGTCTTGGAAATTAAGTTGTGAGTGGTTGGCCATATTTTGAGGCGCACAGGGTTTTCACCTGCAATATAGCCTTGACAAGGCTATGTAATCGTTTTACTAGCGTCTCTATGAGAAAGAAGCATAAGTGGTTTTATGCGGTTGGCTTGAAACCAACATATGAGGGTTCGAGTCCTTCCTTTCTTGTACTTGGACAAAGGCTGGTTCTTCAAAGGTGTGGAATGGGGGTGGGCAACCGTAGATTCATTCGATATTTGTGCTTGTAAGTTCTGGTTGGAAAGCTTTGCGTTTGGATGCGAAGGCTTCTCAGATGATGAATACTAGCATGATTACGGCTGTTATAGAGATTAGGGAACCTACTGATGAGATGGTGTTTCATAGTGTGTAGGCGTCTGGGTAGTCTGAGTATCGACGTGGCATGCCAGCTAGGCCAAGGAAGTGTTGTGGGAAGAAGGTGAGGTTAACGCCTACAAATATTACTCCGAAGTGGATTTTGGCTCATGTGGAATGTAGAGTGTACCCGGTGAATAGTGGGAATCAGTGTGTGAATCCGGCTAGAATTGCGAATACTGCTCCTATTGATAGTACATAGTGGAAGTGAGCTACTACATAGTAGGTATCGTGCAGAGCAATGTCTAGTGAAGAGTTTGCTAAAACGATCCCTGTTAGGCCCCCGATGGTGAATAGGAAGATGAATCCTAGGGCCCATAGTATGGGTGGGTCTCATTTGATAATGCCTCCGTGGAGTGTTGCTAGTCAGCTGAATACTTTAATGCCAGTTGGGATGGCGATGATTATAGTGGCTGATGTGAAGTATGCTCGGGTGTCTACGTCCATGCCTACTGTGAATATATGGTGGGCCCAAACGATAAATCCTAGGAACCCGATGGAAAGTATAGCTCATACCATTCCTATATAACCGAAAGGTTCTTTTTTTCCTGAGTAGTAGGTTACGACGTGGGAGATGATTCCGAATCCTGGTAGAATGAGGATGTAGACTTCAGGGTGTCCGAAGAATCAGAATAGGTGTTGATAAAGTACTGGGTCTCCTCCTCCTGCCGGGTCAAAGAAAGTGGTATTTAGGTTGCGGTCGGTTAGTAGTATAGTGATTCCGGCAGCGAGTACAGGGAGGGAGAGAAGCAGTAGGACTGCTGTGATAAGTACTGATCAGACAAATAGGGGGGTTTGGTATTGGGAGAGGGCTGGTGGTTTTATGTTAATTGCTGTGGTGATAAAGTTGATTGCGCCCAGAATTGATGAGATTCCAGCTAGGTGAAGGGAGAAGATGGCTAGGTCAACTGAAGCTCCAGCATGGGCTAAGTTGCCGGCTAATGGGGGGTACACTGTTCAGCCCGTACCTGCTCCTGCCTCGACTGTGGAGGAAGCCAGGAGAAGGAGGAAAGAGGGTGGTAGAAGTCAGAAGCTTATGTTGTTCATTCGTGGGAATGCTATGTCTGGGGCCCCAATTATTAGGGGGACTAGTCAGTTGCCGAAGCCCCCGATCATAATTGGTATAACTATAAAGAAGATTATTACGAAAGCATGTGCTGTAACGATCACGTTGTAGATTTGGTCGTCTCCGAGCAGGGCTCCTGGTTGGCCTAGTTCTGCTCGGATGAGAAGGCTTAGTGAGGTGCCCACTATTCCGGCCCATGCGCCGAAAATTAGGTATAGGGTACCGATATCTTTGTGGTTGGTTGAGAATAATCATCGGTTAATGAATGTCACAGGTAAGATGGCTGAGTGTATAAGCGTTAGGCTGTAGTCCTTTTTACAGAGGTTCAATTCCTCTTCTTATCGGCTTTGTGGTGAAATTCACGGCGGGTTGCAAACTCGCAGATGCGTATTGATTGCGCCGAAGTCTTAGGTAGAAGCCTGTTGGTTAGGGCATGTAGCTGTTAACTATATTGTTGTGGGATCGAAGCCCATCTACCTAGTTGGGTTGTAAGGTCCTAGCTTAATTAAAGTACCTGGGTTGCATTCAGGAGATGTGGGGTAGCATCCTGCGGATCTTAGCAGAAACTAAGAGGGTTTAACTCTTGTTTAAGGCTTTGAAGGCCTTCGGTTTAAGTGATCCTAAGTTTCTTAAATAATAGTGGTGATTAGTGGTGAAACCGGTAGGAGTGCAGTTGATATGGTGATTAGGATGGCAATTAAGGTGCTGGTTGGTTTGTTAGTATGTCATTGTTTAATGTGGTTGGTGGTGTGTGGGGGTAGTGTGATTGTTGCACAGTATGCTAGGCGAAGATAGAAGAATAGGCTTAGGAGTGATAGGAGGGAGATTGAAGTTGCTATTGGGATTATGTCTTGTTTAGTTAGCTCTTGGATGATAAGTCATTTTGGGAGGAAACCTGTTAATGGGGGCAGTCCTGCTATAGAGAGTATTGTTAGTAGTAGTATGGCGTTTAGTGCTGGTACCTTTGTCCATGCAGTTATTAGGGTTGATAGTTTTGAGACTTTAATTGTGTTTAAAGTTAGGAATACTGCTATTGTTATTAGTGTGTAGAGGTAAAAATTAAGTAAGGTTAGTTTAGGGTTGTACGAGATAATGATTGTTATCCATCCTAGATGGGAGATGGAGGAGAAGGCTAGGATTTTTCGGATTTGTGTTTGGTTTAGTCCTATTCATCCTCCCAGAGCGGCAGATATGATTGCTATGCAGGCTAGCAGAGTAGGGTTTAGTGAGGGTGATGTTATGAATAGCAGTGAGATAGGGGGTAATTTTATCATTGTTGATAGGAGGAGGCCTGTGGTAAGTGGGGACCCTTGGAGGACTTCTGGGAATCAGAAATGAAATGGGACTAGTCCTAGTTTTATTGCTAGGGCGGAGGTTAGGATGAGGCACGATATTGGATGGGTTAGTTGGGTGATGTCCCATTGTCCGGTGTGCCATGCATTGGTTATGCTGGAAAATAAGACTAGTGCGGAGGCAGTTGCTTGGGTAAGGAAGTACTTGGTTGCGGCTTCAATGGCTCGTGGATGGTGGGATTTTGAGATCAGTGGCAGGATTGCTAGGGTGTTGATTTCAAGGCCGGCCCAGGCTATTATTCAGTGGTTGCTCGAGATTGTGATGGCAGTCCCTATAAACAGGCTGATTGCGAAAATTAATTTTGCTTGTGGGTTCATTAGTAGGGGAAGGGGTTAAACCATCATTTTCGGGGTATGGGCCCGATAGCTTTGTTAGCTGACCCTACTAGAAAGTAATATAATGGGAGTATGGAGGGTTTTGATCCCTTTAGTGCAGGTTCGATTCCTGTTTTTCTAAG
This sequence comes from Prinia subflava, assembly GCF_021018805.1. Lineage (NCBI taxonomy): Eukaryota > Metazoa > Chordata > Aves > Passeriformes > Cisticolidae > Prinia > Prinia subflava. Next base: position 35,050 of record NW_026960777.1, on the reverse strand, counting down.
TTAGGAAATGAGAGGGCTGGTATACCTCTATGTTCACTTTATCATAGTGACCCTTTGGGACGTTCAGGCACATTTCCTTTTATGGTTCTTAGGTAGGGGGGAAGTCCAGCGTAACAGATTGATATGCTGGTGTGTCACAAGCATATCGCCAGTGTGAGTGGGAGGAAGTTTTTTCATAGAAGGTGTATTAGCTGGTCGTATCGGAAGCGCGGATATGAAGCACGGACTCATAGGAAACCAGCAGATAGTAGGAGGACTTTTGTGGCTAGAATCACAGGGAATAGTTCTTGCGGAGGGTTTAGGAAGCTTGGGTTGAAGAATAAGATGGTAGTTAGTGTGTTTATTAGCATGATGTTGGCGTATTCGGCTAGGAAGAATAAAGCGAATGGTCCTGCTGCATATTCCACGTTGAAGCCAGAGACTAGTTCTGACTCCCCCTCTGTAAGGTCAAATGGGGCTCGGTTTGTCTCGGCTAGTGTGGATACGTATCATATTATGGCTAGTGGCCAGCATGAGAAGATAAGGTACAGGGGTTCTTGGGTGGTTGCGAGAGTGCTTAGGTTGTAATTTCCGCTGAGTAGGATGATGGAGAGTAGGATAATTGCTAGGGTGACTTCATACGAGATGGTTTGGGCTACTGCTCGTAGTGCTCCAATTAGGGCATATTTTGAGTTGGAGGCTCATCCTGATCATAGAATAGAGTATACGGCTAGGCTAGATATGGCTAGGAGAAAGAGTAGGCCTAGGTTGAGGTCTGCGAGAGAGAATGGTAGTGGGAGTGGGGTTCAAATTGAAATCGCTAGGAGAAGGGCTAGTATTGGAGTTGTGGTGAATAGGATTGGGGAAGATGTTGATGGGCGGATCGGTTCTTTGATGAATAGTTTCACCCCGTCTGCCAAGGGTTGTAGTAGTCCGAATGGGCCTACGACATTTGGGCCCTTTCGTCCTTGCATGTAACTTAGGATTTTACGTTCTACTAGTGTGAGGAAGGCTACTGCAATTAGAATGGGGAGGGCATAGGAAGTGGCTATGATTAGGCTGGTTAGAAGTGGGTAGTTGGTCATATGGGGGTTGGTAAGCTAGGGAGAGGATTTGAACCTCTGAGTTAAAGGACTTAAGCCTTTTGCATTTGCCGAGCTCTGCCACGCTAGCTTGTCCTTTTCTAGGACGTGGGTGGGTGTGATAGCTTTTCGTAATTTAGTTGGTTTCATTACTTAAGGCGGGGGCTTGCTTGTGGTATTGGCCCCACTTTTCCTATCCTTTCGTACTGGGAAGAGTTGTTCATAGATAGAAACCGACCTGGATTACTCCGGTCTGAACTCAGATCACGTAGGACTGTTAATCGTTGAACAAACGAACCCTTAGTAGCGGCTGCACCACTAGGATGTCCTGATCCAACATCGAGGTCGTAAACCTCCCCGTCGATATGGACTCTCGGAGGAGATTGCGCTGTTATCCCTGGGGTAGCTTGGTCCATTGATCAATTATATTGGATCTGGTGGCTATTAGCACTTTGAGTAGTGGCTCTTAGTCTGGAGGTGTTGTCCCATGTTTGGAGGTTTTGTTTTGCTCCAAGGTCGCCCCAACCGAAAAAATGCAGACCATCGTCCCAATGGATAAGTAAGCCCGGGGTGGGGGTGTATGTATTTTGGGGTGGTTGCTGTTTTTAAAGTTCCACAGGGTCTTCTCGTCTTATGGGTTTATCCCTGCTTTTGCACAGGGAGATCAATTTCACCGATTGCCTGTAAGAGACAGTTAAGACCTCGTTTAGCCATTCATACGGGTCCCGATTTATGGGACAATTGATTGCGCTACCTTTGCACGGTTAGGATACCGCGGCCGTTGAACATAGTCACCGGGCAGGCATCACCTTCAATACTTGTCTGTGGGTTGGCTGAAGGCTATGTTTTTGGTAAACAGTCGGGCCTTGACGGGTTTGCCTAGTTCCTTTTACAGGTTTTAATCTTTCTTAATGGACGCTCCTATGTCGGGTTAACAAAGTGTTTAATACTCTGCTTGTTTGATTTGTCGTATATTGGTGGCTTGTTAATAATGTACTGATGTAAGCTTGCGTCTAAGAGGGAGGACCCTGGTTACTCATTCTAGCATTAATTCTCCTATTGTTCTATAGGTTAGCCCGTTAGTGGGGAGGGAGTCACGTGGTTTTTATATTTTTAAGGTGCAGAGCTTTAACGCACTCTTTGTTGATGGCTGCTTAAAGGCCCACAGTAGGTTTTGCAGGTTTGTTGTTTATCCGCTCGTGGAGATTGTATTCTTTTTTAAAGGAGCTGTACCTCCTTTAAATAGCCCTTAATTCGCTTCATTGGGGTTTGTAGGTTCCTTGGAGAAGAATTAAGAGTGAACTAAGATTCATTTCACAGGCAACCAGCTATCACCCAGCTCGATTGGCTTTTCACCTCTACTAGCAAGTCATCCCACTCTTTTGCAACAGAGACGGGTTCGCTCATAATAGCTGCTCGCAAGTAGCTCGCTTGGGTTTCGGGGTGGCAAACTTAAATTCATTTTGCTTGGTTTTTCTTGCTAGACCATGATGCAAAAGGTACAAGGGTTGATCTTTGCTGTTTTTAGCTTAGTTTTCATTGCTATTTCATCTTTCCCTTACGGTACGTGGTCTCTATCGCTCCAATGGTGTCTTTTCTATCGCCTATACTGGGACTAATAAATGCTTTAGTTGGGTGTTGGAAGTAGCTTTGTTATTCCGGGTCATGTAGGTTGGGCTAGAGTTTGGCATTCAAGACGATCTGATGTTAGCAGATATCTCTCAGGTGTAAGCTGAGTGCTTTAATTTAAGGCTACGTCTTGGTGTTCTAAGTGCACCTTCCGGTACACTTACCTTGTTACGACTTACCTCCTCTTTGGCTGATCAACTTATTAATTTATGGGGGGGGGGGTCGCTTTTGAGGAGGGTGACGGGCGGTATGTACGTGTCCCAGAGCCGGCTTAAAGAGGGCTCGATTGTCTCTCTTTACTGCTAAATCCGCCTTCCAGGGATAGTTTCATGTCCCTTTGCCGTATGTTCTAGTCTAGAAAATGTAGCCCATTGCTCCCATTCCATAGGCTATACCTTGACCTGTCGTATTAGCGTTGTAGGGCTATTGCGTCCACTGTTGGTCCTTCAGGGTGGGTGGGCTGGCGACGGCGGTATATAGGCTGAACTGTTGCAAGGAATGGTAAGGTGTATCGTGGATCATCGATTATAGAACAGGCTCCTCTAGGTGGGTTTGGGGCACCGCCAAGTCCTTAGAGTTTTAAGCGTTTGTGCTCGTAGTTCTCGGGCGGATGCTCCGGTAAGATCGAGCATCAAGATTTAGGGCCAGGCATAGTGGGGTATCTAATCCCAGTTTGGGCCCTGGCTTTCGTGGGCTTCAATAAATCGTTGTTCTAAGATCTTCTTTAAGTAGGGGCCTTATGGGCATCTTTGGCTTTCTACGGCTCAGCTGCCTTTTAATCTTAGCTACTTGGATAACATGTGACCACTCTTTACGCCGTTAAGTAATGTTGATTTGGGTCTCCTGTATGACCGCGGTGGCTGGCACAGGATTTACCGACCCTTAGCTTGCTATAACTAAGTCAAGTTTGCACTCATTGCTTAATATTAATTACTGCTGAATACCCGTGGGGGTGTGGCAATTGCAAGGCGTTTTGGGCTACGGTGATGGGTGTGCCTGATACCCGCTCCTGTCGACCTAAATTTAGGGTACCCAGGGCATCTACACTGGAGCGCGGATACTTGCATGTATATATTTAGCAACAACCAACAGTAAGGTTAGGACTAAGTCTTTTGTCTTTGGGTGCGTGTGGCTGCCGTCTTGACATCTTCAGTGTCATGCTTTTTGTAAGCTACAAAGACTTAGGTGGGTTTGGTTTGGTGAGTGGTGATGTGTTGTTTTTGTTTGGTTTTTTGTCCAAAAAAAGGCAGGTAAGTTTGGGTTAAGTGTCGTAGTGGTGGGTGTGTAATTTGGTTGCATGAATAATATAGGGATATATAGTTAATTATTTGTTTGTTTTGATGAAAATTACACGATAAAAAATGAAGTGAATAAATTTTGGGGGTGAAATGATGGGTTTAGGTATAAGTCTCAGCAAAGTGAGAATAAAATAGTTATGTCCGGTGACCATTGCATTATTCAATGGCTTAAGAGGTAAAAAGCGCGGGTTTCATGAATGAGGCTAAAGTGCATCAGTGTCAAGTTTGCGACGACCTTATCCTTCAACCATGACACTATGGGCTTACAGGTGGTCGGCAGGTAGCTCGCCGGTAATGTGATGCTCACGTCAAGAGGAAGATATCTCCTGCTACGCACTGGAAGGGCATATTGAAGACGCCCCCAGAAGAAGAGAAGAGAAAGAGAAAGGAAATGTCGCGATAACGAGAGGAAATGAGGAGCGTCCATCCCCAGCACTTGTATCTGTGAAGAGCAAGTAGAGAGGGCGAGGCAGTTTATGGTCCTGAAGTTACCACGGGTGGCGCAAAAGAGCAAGTAGGGCCTCGAGGGTAAGAGGGAAAGTATGGGCTCAAGACAAGGGACGTGGGTATAACTGACGTTGAGTAGCTCGGTTCTCGTGAGGAGCACGGTTAATAGATAACCAGGTTCTCTGGCTTGTGAGCGCTTGAAAGCTGTTGGTCGAGAGGCTTGCTTTAGGAGGTGGGCGAATTGTATGACCTCGTGAATTCAAAGGTGCGCTGGGACATTCCCTCGTATCCGGGGCTGGTTGTTAGGTACGTTGTAGAGACTGTCGATCTCGGGTGACGCTTGTAGTGTGATGTTGGTCGGGTTAGCTGGGTGTGATGGTACCTGAAGCAAAAATGGGGGGGTGGTGTGACTGCTCGCACATTATCTATTTGGAGAAAATGTTGGGCGGGGGTTGGAGGTGAGGTTGGTCTTTGGGTGGAATATCCTACATTAATGTAGTGCCTGATGGGGATAATAAATTAATGTGGCGCAATACATACCTTAAGTAATATGAAAAAGCCGCGGGGGGGGTAAGGGGGGGGGGGGGAATAGTTGGTATGGTGAAAATGAAGTATAAAAAGTGATGTTGGTGGTGATGTTGAATGGAGTAGTTCCTGTAGTTAAAGGATAACGGCAGTTTTTCAGGCTGCAGATCCCAGGTAGAGGCTGGGCGGGAATTATGATGAAGTTTGTTCTGTTTATAGGGCTTTGTTTTGTTCTGGGTGGGCTGGCGGTTGCTTCTAATCCATCCCCTTATTATGGAGTGGTTGGGTTGGTCGTGGCGTCTATTGCTGGCTGTGGTTGGTTGGTTAGTTTGGGTGCTTCTTTCATGTCTTTGGTGCTTGTTATAGTGTATTTGGGGGGGATGTTGGTGGTGTTTGTTTATTCGGTTTCATTGGCGGCGGATCCTTATCCTGAGGCTTGGGTAGATTGGGGGGTTGTTGGGTATGGATTGGGGATTGGGTTAGTTGTTGGAGCTGGTGCTGTTGTGCTAGGTACTTCTGTGGTTTTAGTTGATGGGGGGACGGTTGATAGTGGTGGGTTTATTGGTAGGACGGTTGGATTTTAGTGGGGTGGCTATGTTTTATTCGTGTGGGGTTGGGTTGTTCTTGGTGGGTGGATGGGGTTGTTGTTAACTTTGTTTGTGGTTCTAGAGCTTGTGCGGGGGTTGTCTCGGGGGGCTATTCGGGCTGTCTAGGGTTGTGTCAGAAAGTAGTTTAGTCTAAAATGCCAGCTTTGGGAGTTGGTGATGGAGGTTTAATTCCTTTCTTTCTGAGGTTGTGGGGGGGTGTGTAATTTGGTTGCATGAATAATATAGGGATATATAGTTAATTATTTGTTTGTTTTGATGAAAATTACACGATAAAAAATGAAGTGAATAAATTTTGGGGGTGAAATGATGGGTTTAGGTATAAGTCTCAGCAAAGTGAGAATAAAATAGTTATGTCCGGTGACCATTGCATTATTCAATGGCTTAAGAGGTAAAAAGCGCGGGTTTCATGAATGAGGCTAAAGTGCATCAGTGTCAAGTTTGCGACGACCTTATCCTTCAACCATGACACTATGGGCTTACAGGTGGTCGGCAGGTAGCTCGCCGGTAATGTGATGCTCACGTCAAGAGGAAGATATCTCCTGCTACGCACTGGAAGGGCATATTGAAGACGCCCCCAGAAGAAGAGAAGAGAAAGAGAAAGGAAATGTCGCGATAACGAGAGGAAATGAGGAGCGTCCATCCCCAGCACTTGTATCTGTGAAGAGCAAGTAGAGAGGGCGAGGCAGTTTATGGTCCTGAAGTTACCACGGGTGGCGCAAAAGAGCAAGTAGGGCCTCGAGGGTAAGAGGGAAAGTATGGGCTCAAGACAAGGGACGTGGGTATAACTGACGTTGAGTAGCTCGGTTCTCGTGAGGAGCACGGTTAATAGATAACCAGGTTCTCTGGCTTGTGAGCGCTTGAAAGCTGTTGGTCGAGAGGCTTGCTTTAGGAGGTGGGCGAATTGTATGACCTCGTGAATTCAAAGGTGCGCTGGGACATTCCCTCGTATCCGGGGCTGGTTGTTAGGTACGTTGTAGAGACTGTCGATCTCGGGTGACGCTTGTAGTGTGATGTTGGTCGGGTTAGCTGGGTGTGATGGTACCTGAAGCAAAAATGGGGGGGTGGTGTGACTGCTCGCACATTATCTATTTGGAGAAAATGTTGGGCGGGGGTTGGAGGTGAGGTTGGTCTTTGGGTGGAATATCCTACATTAATGTAATGCCTGATGGGGATAATAAATTAATGTGGCGCAATACATACCTTAAGTAATATGAAAAAGCCGCGGGGGGGGTAAGGGGGGGGGGGGGGCCTTTTCTTTAATTTTTTTCCGGCGCGGCCGAAAATTTTTGGAGGGGCCCTTTTCTTTAATTCTTTCCGGCGCGGCCGAAAATTTTTGGAGGGGCCCTTTTCTTTAATTCTTTCCGGCGCGGCCGAAAATTTTTGGAGGGGCCCTTTTCTTTAATTCTTTCCGGCGCGGCCGAAAATTTTTGGAGGGGCCCTTTTCTTTAATTCTTTCCGGCGCGGCCGAAAATTTTTGGAGGGGCCCTTTTCTTTAATTCTTTCCGGCGCGGCCGAAAATTTTTGGAGGGGCCCTTTTCTTTAATTCTTTCCGGCGCGGCCGAAAATTTTTGGAGGGGGGGGGGGGGGAAACTCTAAGAAGAGGTTGAGTCTTCAATCTTTGGCTTACAAGACCAATGTTTTAATAAACTATTAGAGTATTAGAGTTTGAGTATTTTGTTTTCTACGATGGAAACAATTGGGAAGAGGACTAGAATGATAGTGAAGTAGGTAAATGAGGCTAGTTGGCCAATGATGATGAATGGGTGTTCAACTGGCTGGCTGCCTACTCAGGTTAGTACTAGAAGGTTTGCTACTAGTGTTCAAAACAGAATTTGTGACAGTGGGCGGAATGTTATTGAACGTAGTTTGGATGTGTGCAGGAGGGGCATGAGAAATAGTACTAGGACGGAGGCGGCTAGGGCCAGGACTCCTCCTAGTTTGTTTGGGATGGATCGTAGGATGGCGTAGGCGAATAGGAAGTATCATTCGGGTTTGATGTGAGGGGGTGTGGCTAGTGGGTTGGCTGGTGTGAAGTTTTCTGGGTCTCCTAGCAGGTTGGGTAAGAATAGAGCTAGGCTGGCGAGGGGGATAAATATTAGTGCGAACCCTACGATGTCTTTTGTGGAGTAGTAGGGGTGGAATGGGATTTTGTCGCAGTCTGATGGGATACCTAGTGGATTGTTTGATCCGGTTTCGTGTAGGAGGGTGAGGTGGACTAGTGTTAATCCTACAATGACGAATGGTAGTAGGAAGTGGATAGCGAAGAATCGAGTGAGTGTGGGGTTGTCTACTGAGAATCCGCCTCATGCTCATTCAACTAGTGTTTGTCCGATGTAGGGGATGGCTGAGAATAGGTTCGTGATGACTGTGGCTCCTCAGAATGATATTTGTCCTCATGGCAGGACGTATCCTACGAAGGCTGTTGCTATGAGGGTGAGTAGGAGGATGACCCCTACGTTTCAGGTTTCTTTGTTTAAGTATGAGCCGTAGTAGAAGCCTCGGCCGATGTGAAGGTAGATGCAGATGAAGAAGAATGAAGCTCCGTTTGCGTGGAGGTTTCGGATTAGTCAGCCGAATTGGACGTCTCGGCATATGTGGGTGACGGAGGAGAAGGCTAGGGAGGTGTCTGCTGTGTAGTGTATGGCTAGCAGTAGTCCTGTGACGATTTGTGTGGCTAGGCAAACACCCAGTAGGGATCCAAAGTTTCATCATGATGAGATATTTGATGGTGTTGGTAGGTCAATTAGGGCGTCGTTGATGACTTTTAGTAGGGGGTGGTTTTTACGAAGATTTGGGGCCATTAAGTTTTCTGTATGTGGAAATAATGATGATTAGGATGGATAGGGCAAAGGACCCTAGGTAGGCTTTGATTAGGCCTTGGTGGAATGTGGTAGCGGTTTTGGATGTTGTTGACTGCATATTGGCTAGGCCTTCTGGGCCTAATAGCTTGTATCAGGAAAGGTCTATGAGGTGTGAGGCGATGTTTTGTCCTCCTGATAATAGGTTTGTTACGCTTGATCGGTGGGTTAGTAGGTTGAAATAGCCTAGGGAGATTGAGAAGTTGTAGAATGGGTTTTGTTTGGTCAGGATTAGGGTTTGGGCTATTTTTGATAGTTCGAGTGCTAGGGCGATTCCTAGGGCTGTTACTACTAGGGCCGTTATTTTGATTGATGTGGGTATGGTTGTGGGTGGTGTTTTTGTTGGTAGGATGTATGAGGTAATGATTAAACCAGCTGTGATGCTTCCTAGTGCTAGTCGGGTGATTGGGCGGATTACTGCAGGGTTGTTTTCGTTTATTGAGGTTAGGGGAGGGATTCGGGTGAAGCCGCTTTGGACTAGAACGGTCATGCGGATTGTATAGACCGCGGTGAATGATGTGGCTAGCAGGGTTAGGAGCAGGGCTCATGAGTTTAGGTATGAGGTGTTTAGGTTTTCGATGATTTGGTCCTTTGAGTAAAATCCTGCTAGGAATGGGGTTCCTATTAGTGCTAGGTTACCGATAGTGAGACATGAGGTGGTTGTTGGGAGCATTTTTTGGAGGCCTCCTATTTTTCGGATGTCTTGTTCTCCGTTGAGGCTGTGGATGATGGAGCCTGAGCAGAGGAATAGCATGGCCTTGAAGAATGCGTGGGTTGAGATGTGTAGGAAGGCTAGTTGTGGAAGGTTTAATCCAATAGTGACTATTATTAGGCCTAGCTGACTTGAGGTGGAGAAGGCGATAATTTTTTTGATGTCGTTCTGTGTGAGGGCACATGTGGCTGCAAATAGGGTGGAGAGGGCTCCCAGGCAAAGGCAGAGAGAGAGGGCTGTTTGGTTGTTGTGGAATAGTGGGTGGGTTCGGATTAGTAGGAAGATTCCGGCCACTACTATAGTGCTTGAGTGTAGTAAGGCTGAGACTGGGGTTGGGCCTTCTATTGCGGATGGGAGTCATGGGTGTAATCCAAATTGAGCGGATTTGCCTGTTGCTGCCAGGATCAGCCCTAGGAGGGGTAAGGTTGGGGTCTGTGAAGTGGAGGGGAATTGTTGGAGTTCTCAGGTGTTTATGGTATAGGCTAGTCATGCTATGCAAAGGATGAGGCCAATGTCTCCGATTCGGTTGTAAAGCACTGCTTGTAGGGCGGCGGTGTTGGCTTCTGCTCGTCCGTGTCATCAGCTGATCAGGAGGAAGGATATGATCCCTACTCCTTCTCATCCAATGAACAGGACAAATAGGTTATTGGCGATGATTAGGATTAGCATGGTAATTAGGAACAGTAGGAGGAAGGTGAAGAATTTTGTGATGTGTGGGTCTGAGGCCATGTATCATGTTGCGAATTGCAGGATTGACCATGACACGAATAGGGCAATTGGGAAGAATGTAAGGGAGTAAAAGTCTAGTTTAAGGCTGATTGGGATTTTGAAGTTTATGATGAATTTTCATTCTCATGAGGAGACCAGGCCTTCCATACCTGAGTGGATGTGGATTGTTATTGGGACTAAGCTGATTAGAAATGAGGCTTTGACTGTTTGTGTGATGGTGTTGGGAGTGTTTTTGAGGCTGTCTGATAATAGTGGGAAAATGATTGGAGTAGTTAGGGTTGTTAGGGTTAATAGTGTGAATGTGTTTAGGGTTAGTGGTAGGTCCATTACTTTCACTTGGATTTGCACCAAGATACGTGGTTCCTAAGACCATTGGATTGCTATTATCCTTTGAAAGTAAGGGGGCTGAGGTTTTAGACTCAGATGCAAGAATTAGCAGTTCTTGTTGGTTAAACCTCCCCTCGGCAGGTAAGAAGGTTTTAACTTCTATCTTTAGAGTCACGGTCTAATGTTTGGGTTGAAACTATACTTGCATACTGGGATGCCGGAGATTAGCTCTGGCTTTAAGATGAGGAGGGCTATTGGGATTATGTGTAGGGCTATAAGAAGATGCTCTCGTGTGGAGGAGTTTTGGATTGATGTGATGTGGGATGGGAGTGCTCCTCGTTGTGTCATTGTTAGTATGTATAGGGTGTATGAGGCAGTTAGGAGGATTGCAATGCCTGTTAGGATGATTGTTAGGGAGGATCAGTTGAACAGGGCGATTACAATGGTTAGTTCTGCTATAAGGTTAGTTGTGGGGGGTAGTGCCATGTTTGTTAGGTTGGCTAAAAGTCATCAGATGGCTATTAATGGGAGTAGGGGCTGGATGCCTCGTGTTAGTAGTAGAATTCGGCTGTGGGTGCGTTCGTAGTTTGTGTTGGCTAGGCAGAATAGTATGGATGAGGTTAGTCCGTGTGAAATTATTAGGATCATTGCTCCTGAGAATGCTCATTGGGTTTGGATTATAGTTGCGGCGATGACAAGGCCTATGTGGCTTACTGATGAGTAAGCGATTAGTGACTTTAGGTCGATTTGTCGTAGGCAGATGGCACTAGTTATGAGCGCTCCCCATAGAGAGAGGGTGATGAATGGGTAGTGCAGGTTGTTTAGGGATGGGTTTACTAGGATAGTGACTCGTATGATGCCGTAGCCTCCCAGTTTTAAGAGCAGGGCTGCGAGAAGCATTGAGCCGGCAATTGGGGCCTCTACATGAGCTTTAGGCAGTCATAGGTGTAGTCCGTATAGTGGAGCTTTGACCATGAATGCTACGAGAAGGGCTAAGCTGGCTGCTAGGCCCGTTCAGGAGTGTGTGATGGTTGGGTGGGATAGTTTAAGTATTGGGAAGTATAATGTGCCAGTTTGGTTGTGTAGGTGCAGGATGGCGATTAGTAGGGGGAGTGAGCTGGCAAGCGTGTAGAACAGTAGGTAGATTCCGGCTTTAAGTCGTTCTGGTTGGTTTCCTCATCGGGTGATGAGGATTAATGTGGGGATTAGGGTTGCTTCAAAAGCAATGTAGAATAGTATGAGTTCCGAGGCTGAGAAGGCTGATAGGATGAATAGTTGAGCTAGAATGATTGTTGTGATGAAGATTCGTTTGCGGTTGGTTGGTTCTTGTTCTAGATGGTTTTGACTTGCCATTAGCATCAGAGGCAGGAGTCAACATGATAGGACTAGTAGTGGTGAAGAGATTTGGTCGATAGCAGTCCAGTGAGATAGGTTTTTGTTTGGGTAGTATGTTGGGGTGAATAGCTGTAGGCTAATGGCGGCAATTAATATGCTGTGTGTTGTGGTATTAGCCCAAAGGTACTTGCTGGGTGAGGATATGGTCATGGGAAGGAGTATAATAGTTGGTATGATGATTTTTAGCATTTTAGGAGGTTAAAGTTGTGGAGGTGGTCTGAACCGTGGGTGCGTGTTGAGGCTACTAGTAGGGCGAGCCCCGTTCCTGCTTCGCAGGCTGAGAATGTTAGTATAAGTATTGGTAGTATGGTGGCGGATGTTATTTGTGTTTGGATGGGTCATATTGACAGGGCTACATATATAGACAATATCATGCCCTCTAAGCATAGTAAGGCTGAGATTAGGTGGGTTCGGTGGAAGGCTAGGCCTAAGGCGCTTAGGGAGAAGGCTGAGTAGAAGCTTAGGTGTAGGAGGGTCATTAAGAAAGTTATAGGGTTGTGGCTATAATCTGTTGAGTCGAAATCAACTGTCTTGGTTAGACTAACTTTCTGTTATTCGGCCCATTCTAGCCCTCCTTGGGTTCATTCGTACACTAGACCTAGGGTGAGGAGTAGGATAAGGACTGAGGCTCATGTTAGTGTAGTGGTTGGGGCTTGGAGTTGGGTGGCTCATGGAAGAGGTAGGAGTAGGGCAATTTCTAGGTCGAACAGTAGGAATAGGATTGCTACTAGGAAGAATCGAATGGAGAATGGTAGTCGAGCGGATCCTAATGGGTCAAAGCCGCATTCGTATGGGGATAGTTTTTCTGAGTCTGGGTTCGTTTGGGCCAGTCATAGGTTTAGTATGGTTAGGGCGATGCTTAGGGTTATGGATAGGGTGATTATAAATGTGATTATGTTTATTGCTCTTCTCTGGGTTTGAACCAGATTTTAAGGATTGGAAGTCGATTGTAATTAGTATACTAGAAGAGCAGGATCCTCATCAGTAAATAGAGATATATAGGAATAGTCATACGACGTCTACAAAGTGTCAGTATCAGGCTGCTGCTTCGAAACCAAAGTGATGGTTTGGTGTAAAGTGGAATTTAATGAGGCGTAGGAGGCAGATTAGGAGGAATGTGGAGCCAATGATTACGTGTAGGCCGTGAAATCCAGTGGCTACGAAGAAGGTAGACCCGTATACTCCGTCTGCGATGGAGAAGGGAGCTTCGTAGTATTCTATGGCTTGTAGTGCGGTAAAGTAGAATCCTAGGAGGACAGTTAAGGTGAGAGCATAGATTGCTTGTTTTCGGCGGGCCTCTATGATAGCGTGATGGGCTCATGTGACGGTGATTCCTGAAGCTAGTAGGATGGCAGTGTTTAGTAGCGGTACTTCTATGGGGTTCAAGGGTTTGATTCCTGCTGGTGGTCATTGTCCTCCTAGTTCTGGGGTTGGGGCTAGGCTTGAGTGGAAGAAGGCTCAGAAGAAGCCTAGGAAGAAGAAAGCTTCTGATGTGATGAACAGGACTATGCCGTATCGTAGCCCTTTTTGGACGGTGGGAGTGTGGTGACCTTGGAATGTGCTTTCGCGTACAATGTCTCGTCATCATTGGAATATGACTAGGGTGGTTGATAATAGGCCAATGGCAAGTAGTTGTGGGGAGTGGTAGTGGAATCATATGGTTAGGCCGGACGTGGTTAGTAGGGCGGCGGCTGCTCCGAAGATGGGTCATGGGCTTGGATCTACTATGTGGTAGGAGTGTGCTTGGTGTGCCATTGTGTTAGATGTTTTCTTGGAGGTAGAGGCTGAGTAGGAGGACAAAGACGTAGGCCTGGATCATGGCTACGGCTACTTCCAGGATGGTTAGTAGCAGCAGGATTAGGAATGTTAGTAGGGAGACCATAGGTATGGTCGATAGTAAGGCGATCGTGGCGGTAGAAATAAGTTGGATTAAAAGGTGTCCTGCTGTGAGGTTGGCTGTTAGTCGTACTCCTAGCGCAATAGGACGAATTAGAAGGCTTGTTGTTTCAATTAAGACCAGTGCTGGGATCAGCGGTGTTGGAGTGCCTTCTGGTAGCAGGTGCCCTAGGGTAGTTGAAGGTTGGTTGCGTAACCCTGTGAGGAGGGTGGCTAGTCATAGTGGGAAGGCTAGGGCTAGGCTCATGGATAGTTGGGTGGTTGGAGTGAATGTGTAGGGCAATAGGCCTAGAAGGTTGATTAGTAGGAGGAATACCATTAATGAGGTTAGGATTAGGGCTCATTTGTGTCCTTTTTTGTTCAGTGGTATTATTAGTTGCTTTGTGATGAGGTTGACCGCTCATAGTTGTAGGGTGGATAGACGGCTCGTCACCCAGCGGTTGTTTTGTGACGGTAGTAGTAGGGCTGGGAAAGTGATTGAGATGAGGATTAGTGGAATGCCCAGTAGGGATGGACTTGAGAATTGGTCGAAGAAACTTAGGTTCATGGTCAAGTTCATGGGGTAGTAGGGGTGGTGGTAGTGGTCTTGTTGAGTGGTGGGTTTGGGGATGTTATGGATAGGATTTTAGGTTGGATGATTATTGAAAATGTTAGTCATGAGGTTAGTATGATAAAAAATCATGGATTTGGGTTGAGTTGTGGCATGTCATTAAGGAGGGTTAGCGTCCCTCTTTCTCTAGCTTAAAAGGCTAACGCTGTTTCATAGCTTCTTAATGATTAGGAAGATAGTAGAGAAGATCAGTTTTCGAAGTTGTCAAGTGGTGTGGACTCTACTACGATTGGTATGAAGCTGTGGTTTGCTCCGCAGATCTCTGAGCATTGTCCGTAGAATACTCCTGGTCGGTTTGCTAGGAAGGAAGTTTGGTTTAGTCGTCCTGGGATTGCATCCGTTTTGACGCCTAGGCTTGGTACAGCTCATGAGTGCAGGACGTCGTCAGCGGTGACAATAACTCGGATGGTAGAGTTTATTGGGACGATAACACGGTGGTCTACTTCTAGAAGTCGAAAGTGTCCTAGTGGGAGCTCTGATGTTGGTGTTATGTAGGAGTCGAATGTTAGGTCTTTGAAGTCGGTGTACTCGTAGGATCAGTACCATTGGTGTCCAATGGCTTTTAGAGTGAGGTCTGGTTGGTTGACTTCATCCATCATGTATAGGATGCGCAGGGATGGCAGGGCTAGGGTGATTAGTACTATGGCTGGTAGGATTGTTCATACTAGTTCGATCGCCTGTGCATCAACTGTATTTGATGAGAGTTTACCTGTTAGTATTAGAGTCAGTAGATAGAGGACCAAGCTGCAGATGGCTAGGGCCACTATTATGGCGTGGTCGTGGAATTGTATCAGTTCTTCTATAATTGGTGATGAGGCGTCTTGGAAATTAAGTTGTGAGTGGTTGGCCATATTTTGAGGCGCACAGGGTTTTCACCTGCAATATAGCCTTGACAAGGCTATGTAATCGTTTTACTAGCGTCTCTATGAGAAAGAAGCATAAGTGGTTTTATGCGGTTGGCTTGAAACCAACATATGAGGGTTCGAGTCCTTCCTTTCTTGTACTTGGACAAAGGCTGGTTCTTCAAAGGTGTGGAATGGGGGTGGGCAACCGTAGATTCATTCGATATTTGTGCTTGTAAGTTCTGGTTGGAAAGCTTTGCGTTTGGATGCGAAGGCTTCTCAGATGATGAATACTAGCATGATTACGGCTGTTATAGAGATTAGGGAACCTACTGATGAGATGGTGTTTCATAGTGTGTAGGCGTCTGGGTAGTCTGAGTATCGACGTGGCATGCCAGCTAGGCCAAGGAAGTGTTGTGGGAAGAAGGTGAGGTTAACGCCTACAAATATTACTCCGAAGTGGATTTTGGCTCATGTGGAATGTAGAGTGTACCCGGTGAATAGTGGGAATCAGTGTGTGAATCCGGCTAGAATTGCGAATACTGCTCCTATTGATAGTACATAGTGGAAGTGAGCTACTACATAGTAGGTATCGTGCAGAGCAATGTCTAGTGAAGAGTTTGCTAAAACGATCCCTGTTAGGCCCCCGATGGTGAATAGGAAGATGAATCCTAGGGCCCATAGTATGGGTGGGTCTCATTTGATAATGCCTCCGTGGAGTGTTGCTAGTCAGCTGAATACTTTAATGCCAGTTGGGATGGCGATGATTATAGTGGCTGATGTGAAGTATGCTCGGGTGTCTACGTCCATGCCTACTGTGAATATATGGTGGGCCCAAACGATAAATCCTAGGAACCCGATGGAAAGTATAGCTCATACCATTCCTATATAACCGAAAGGTTCTTTTTTTCCTGAGTAGTAGGTTACGACGTGGGAGATGATTCCGAATCCTGGTAGAATGAGGATGTAGACTTCAGGGTGTCCGAAGAATCAGAATAGGTGTTGATAAAGTACTGGGTCTCCTCCTCCTGCCGGGTCAAAGAAAGTGGTATTTAGGTTGCGGTCGGTTAGTAGTATAGTGATTCCGGCAGCGAGTACAGGGAGGGAGAGAAGCAGTAGGACTGCTGTGATAAGTACTGATCAGACAAATAGGGGGGTTTGGTATTGGGAGAGGGCTGGTGGTTTTATGTTAATTGCTGTGGTGATAAAGTTGATTGCGCCCAGAATTGATGAGATTCCAGCTAGGTGAAGGGAGAAGATGGCTAGGTCAACTGAAGCTCCAGCATGGGCTAAGTTGCCGGCTAATGGGGGGTACACTGTTCAGCCCGTACCTGCTCCTGCCTCGACTGTGGAGGAAGCCAGGAGAAGGAGGAAAGAGGGTGGTAGAAGTCAGAAGCTTATGTTGTTCATTCGTGGGAATGCTATGTCTGGGGCCCCAATTATTAGGGGGACTAGTCAGTTGCCGAAGCCCCCGATCATAATTGGTATAACTATAAAGAAGATTATTACGAAAGCATGTGCTGTAACGATCACGTTGTAGATTTGGTCGTCTCCGAGCAGGGCTCCTGGTTGGCCTAGTTCTGCTCGGATGAGAAGGCTTAGTGAGGTGCCCACTATTCCGGCCCATGCGCCGAAAATTAGGTATAGGGTACCGATATCTTTGTGGTTGGTTGAGAATAATCATCGGTTAATGAATGTCACAGGTAAGATGGCTGAGTGTATAAGCGTTAGGCTGTAGTCCTTTTTACAGAGGTTCAATTCCTCTTCTTATCGGCTTTGTGGTGAAATTCACGGCGGGTTGCAAACTCGCAGATGCGTATTGATTGCGCCGAAGTCTTAGGTAGAAGCCTGTTGGTTAGGGCATGTAGCTGTTAACTATATTGTTGTGGGATCGAAGCCCATCTACCTAGTTGGGTTGTAAGGTCCTAGCTTAATTAAAGTACCTGGGTTGCATTCAGGAGATGTGGGGAGCATCCTGCGGATCTTAGCAGAAACTAAGAGGGTTTAACTCTTGTTTAAGGCTTTGAAGGCCTTCGGTTTAAGTGATCCTAAGTTTCTTAAATAATAGTGGTGATTAGTGGTGAAACCGGTAGGAGTGCAGTTGATATGGTGATTAGGATGGCAATTAAGGTGCTGGTTGGTTTGTTAGTATGTCATTGTTTAATGTGGTTGGTGGTGTGTGGGGGTAGTGTGATTGTTGCACAGTATGCTAGGCGAAGATAGAAGAATAGGCTTAGGAGTGATAGGAGGGAGATTGAAGTTGCTATTGGGATTATGTCTTGTTTAGTTAGCTCTTGGATGATAAGTCATTTTGGGAGGAAACCTGTTAATGGGGGCAGTCCTGCTATAGAGAGTATTGTTAGTAGTAGTATGGCGTTTAGTGCTGGTACCTTTGTCCATGCAGTTATTAGGGTTGATAGTTTTGAGACTTTAATTGTGTTTAAAGTTAGGAATACTGCTATTGTTATTAGTGTGTAGAGGTAAAAATTAAGTAAGGTTAGTTTAGGGTTGTACGAGATAATGATTGTTATCCATCCTAGATGGGAGATGGAGGAGAAGGCTAGGATTTTTCGGATTTGTGTTTGGTTTAGTCCTATTCATCCTCCCAGAGCGGCAGATATGATTGCTATGCAGGCTAGCAGAGTAGGGTTTAGTGAGGGTGATGTTATGAATAGCAGTGAGATAGGGGGTAATTTTATCATTGTTGATAGGAGGAGGCCTGTGGTAAGTGGGGACCCTTGGAGGACTTCTGGGAATCAGAAATGAAATGGGACTAGTCCTAGTTTTATTGCTAGGGCGGAGGTTAGGATGAGGCACGATATTGGATGGGTTAGTTGGGTGATGTCCCATTGTCCGGTGTGCCATGCATTGGTTATGCTGGAAAATAAGACTAGTGCGGAGGCAGTTGCTTGGGTAAGGAAGTACTTGGTTGCGGCTTCAATGGCTCGTGGATGGTGGGATTTTGAGATCAGTGGCAGGATTGCTAGGGTGTTGATTTCAAGGCCGGCCCAGGCTATTATTCAGTGGTTGCTCGAGATTGTGATGGCAGTCCCTATAAACAGGCTGATTGCGAAAATTAATTTTGCTTGTGGGTTCATTAGTAGGGGAAGGGGTTAAACCATCATTTTCGGGGTATGGGCCCGATAGCTTTGTTAGCTGACCCTACTAGAAAGTAATATAATGGGAGTATGGAGGGTTTTGATCCCTTTAGTGCAGGTTCGATTCCTGTTTTTCTAAGTTAGGAAATGAGAGGGCTGGTATACCTCTATGTTCACTTTATCATAGTGACCCTTTGGGACGTTCAGGCACATTTCCTTTTATGGTTCTTAGGTAGGGGGGAAGTCCAGCGTAACAGATTGATATGCTGGTGTGTCACAAGCATATCGCCAGTGTGAGTGGGAGGAAGTTTTTTCATAGAAGGTGTATTAGCTGGTCGTATCGGAAGCGCGGATATGAAGCACGGACTCATAGGAAACCAGCAGATAGTAGGAGGACTTTTGTGGCTAGAATCACAGGGAATAGTTCTTGCGGAGGGTTTAGGAAGCTTGGGTTGAAGAATAAGATGGTAGTTAGTGTGTTTATTAGCATGATGTTGGCGTATTCGGCTAGGAAGAATAAAGCGAATGGTCCTGCTGCATATTCCACGTTGAAGCCAGAGACTAGTTCTGACTCCCCCTCTGTAAGGTCAAATGGGGCTCGGTTTGTCTCGGCTAGTGTGGATACGTATCATATTATGGCTAGTGGCCAGCATGAGAAGATAAGGTACAGGGGTTCTTGGGTGGTTGCGAGAGTGCTTAGGTTGTAATTTCCGCTGAGTAGGATGATGGAGAGTAGGATAATTGCTAGGGTGACTTCATACGAGATGGTTTGGGCTACTGCTCGTAGTGCTCCAATTAGGGCATATTTTGAGTTGGAGGCTCATCCTGATCATAGAATAGAGTATACGGCTAGGCTAGATATGGCTAGGAGAAAGAGTAGGCCTAGGTTGAGGTCTGCGAGAGAGAATGGTAGTGGGAGTGGGGTTCAAATTGAAATCGCTAGGAGAAGGGCTAGTATTGGAGTTGTGGTGAATAGGATTGGGGAAGATGTTGATGGGCGGATCGGTTCTTTGATGAATAGTTTCACCCCGTCTGCCAAGGGTTGTAGTAGTCCGAATGGGCCTACGACATTTGGGCCCTTTCGTCCTTGCATGTAACTTAGGATTTTACGTTCTACTAGTGTGAGGAAGGCTACTGCAATTAGAATGGGGAGGGCATAGGAAGTGGCTATGATTAGGCTGGTTAGAAGTGGGTAGTTGGTCATATGGGGGTTGGTAAGCTAGGGAGAGGATTTGAACCTCTGAGTTAAAGGACTTAAGCCTTTTGCATTTGCCGAGCTCTGCCACGCTAGCTTGTCCTTTTCTAGGACGTGGGTGGGTGTGATAGCTTTTCGTAATTTAGTTGGTTTCATTACTTAAGGCGGGGGCTTGCTTGTGGTATTGGCCCCACTTTTCCTATCCTTTCGTACTGGGAAGAGTTGTTCATAGATAGAAACCGACCTGGATTACTCCGGTCTGAACTCAGATCACGTAGGACTGTTAATCGTTGAACAAACGAACCCTTAGTAGCGGCTGCACCACTAGGATGTCCTGATCCAACATCGAGGTCGTAAACCTCCCCGTCGATATGGACTCTCGGAGGAGATTGCGCTGTTATCCCTGGGGTAGCTTGGTCCATTGATCAATTATATTGGATCTGGTGGCTATTAGCACTTTGAGTAGTGGCTCTTAGTCTGGAGGTGTTGTCCCATGTTTGGAGGTTTTGTTTTGCTCCAAGGTCGCCCCAACCGAAAAAATGCAGACCATCGTCCCAATGGATAAGTAAGCCCGGGGTGGGGGTGTATGTATTTTGGGGTGGTTGCTGTTTTTAAAGTTCCACAGGGTCTTCTCGTCTTATGGGTTTATCCCTGCTTTTGCACAGGGAGATCAATTTCACCGATTGCCTGTAAGAGACAGTTAAGACCTCGTTTAGCCATTCATACGGGTCCCGATTTATGGGACAATTGATTGCGCTACCTTTGCACGGTTAGGATACCGCGGCCGTTGAACATAGTCACCGGGCAGGCATCACCTTCAATACTTGTCTGTGGGTTGGCTGAAGGCTATGTTTTTGGTAAACAGTCGGGCCTTGACGGGTTTGCCTAGTTCCTTTTACAGGTTTTAATCTTTCTTAATGGACGCTCCTATGTCGGGTTAACAAAGTGTTTAATACTCTGCTTGTTTGATTTGTCGTATATTGGTGGCTTGTTAATAATGTACTGATGTAAGCTTGCGTCTAAGAGGGAGGACCCTGGTTACTCATTCTAGCATTAATTCTCCTATTGTTCTATAGGTTAGCCCGTTAGTGGGGAGGGAGTCACGTGGTTTTTATATTTTTAAGGTGCAGAGCTTTAACGCACTCTTTGTTGATGGCTGCTTAAAGGCCCACAGTAGGTTTTGCAGGTTTGTTGTTTATCCGCTCGTGGAGATTGTATTCTTTTTTAAAGGAGCTGTACCTCCTTTAAATAGCCCTTAATTCGCTTCATTGGGGTTTGTAGGTTCCTTGGAGAAGAATTAAGAGTGAACTAAGATTCATTTCACAGGCAACCAGCTATCACCCAGCTCGATTGGCTTTTCACCTCTACTAGCAAGTCATCCCACTCTTTTGCAACAGAGACGGGTTCGCTCATAATAGCTGCTCGCAAGTAGCTCGCTTGGGTTTCGGGGTGGCAAACTTAAATTCATTTTGCTTGGTTTTTCTTGCTAGACCATGATGCAAAAGGTACAAGGGTTGATCTTTGCTGTTTTTAGCTTAGTTTTCATTGCTATTTCATCTTTCCCTTACGGTACGTGGTCTCTATCGCTCCAATGGTGTCTTTTCTATCGCCTATACTGGGACTAATAAATGCTTTAGTTGGGTGTTGGAAGTAGCTTTGTTATTCCGGGTCATGTAGGTTGGGCTAGAGTTTGGCATTCAAGACGATCTGATGTTAGCAGATATCTCTCAGGTGTAAGCTGAGTGCTTTAATTTAAGGCTACGTCTTGGTGTTCTAAGTGCACCTTCCGGTACACTTACCTTGTTACGACTTACCTCCTCTTTGGCTGATCAACTTATTAATTTATGGGGGGGGGGGGGGTCGCTTTTGAGGAGGGTGACGGGCGGTATGTACGTGTCCCAGAGCCGGCTTAAAGAGGGCTCGATTGTCTCTCTTTACTGCTAAATCCGCCTTCCAGGGATAGTTTCATGTCCCTTTGCCGTATGTTCTAGTCTAGAAAATGTAGCCCATTGCTCCCATTCCATAGGCTATACCTTGACCTGTCGTATTAGCGTTGTAGGGCTATTGCGTCCACTGTTGGTCCTTCAGGGTGGGTGGGCTGGCGACGGCGGTATATAGGCTGAACTGTTGCAAGGAATGGTAAGGTGTATCGTGGATCATCGATTATAGAACAGGCTCCTCTAGGTGGGTTTGGGGCACCGCCAAGTCCTTAGAGTTTTAAGCGTTTGTGCTCGTAGTTCTCGGGCGGATGCTCCGGTAAGATCGAGCATCAAGATTTAGGGCCAGGCATAGTGGGGTATCTAATCCCAGTTTGGGCCCTGGCTTTCGTGGGCTTCAATAAATCGTTGTTCTAAGATCTTCTTTAAGTAGGGGCCTTATGGGCATCTTTGGCTTTCTACGGCTCAGCTGCCTTTTAATCTTAGCTACTTGGATAACATGTGACCACTCTTTACGCCGTTAAGTAATGTTGATTTGGGTCTCCTGTATGACCGCGGTGGCTGGCACAGGATTTACCGACCCTTAGCTTGCTATAACTAAGTCAAGTTTGCACTCATTGCTTAATATTAATTACTGCTGAATACCCGTGGGGGTGTGGCAATTGCAAGGCGTTTTGGGCTACGGTGATGGGTGTGCCTGATACCCGCTCCTGTCGACCTAAATTTAGGGTACCCAGGGCATCTACACTGGAGCGCGGATACTTGCATGTATATATTTAGCAACAACCAACAGTAAGGTTAGGACTAAGTCTTTTGTCTTTGGGTGCGTGTGGCTGCCGTCTTGACATCTTCAGTGTCATGCTTTTTGTAAGCTACAAAGACTTAGGTGGGTTTGGTTTGGTGAGTGGTGATGTGTTGTTTTTGTTTGGTTTTTTGTCCAAAAAAAGGCAGGTAAGTTTGGGTTAAGTGTCGTAGTGGTGGGTGTGTAATTTGGTTGCATGAATAATATAGGGATATATAGTTAATTATTTGTTTGTTTTGATGAAAATTACACGATAAAAAATGAAGTGAATAAATTTTGGGGGTGAAATGATGGGTTTAGGTATAAGTCTCAGCAAAGTGAGAATAAAATAGTTATGTCCGGTGACCATTGCATTATTCAATGGCTTAAGAGGTAAAAAGCGCGGGTTTCATGAATGAGGCTAAAGTGCATCAGTGTCAAGTTTGCGACGACCTTATCCTTCAACCATGACACTATGGGCTTACAGGTGGTCGGCAGGTAGCTCGCCGGTAATGTGATGCTCACGTCAAGAGGAAGATATCTCCTGCTACGCACTGGAAGGGCATATTGAAGACGCCCCCAGAAGAAGAGAAGAGAAAGAGAAAGGAAATGTCGCGATAACGAGAGGAAATGAGGAGCGTCCATCCCCAGCACTTGTATCTGTGAAGAGCAAGTAGAGAGGGCGAGGCAGTTTATGGTCCTGAAGTTACCACGGGTGGCGCAAAAGAGCAAGTAGGGCCTCGAGGGTAAGAGGGAAAGTATGGGCTCAAGACAAGGGACGTGGGTATAACTGACGTTGAGTAGCTCGGTTCTCGTGAGGAGCACGGTTAATAGATAACCAGGTTCTCTGGCTTGTGAGCGCTTGAAAGCTGTTGGTCGAGAGGCTTGCTTTAGGAGGTGGGCGAATTGTATGACCTCGTGAATTCAAAGGTGCGCTGGGACATTCCCTCGTATCCGGGGCTGGTTGTTAGGTACGTTGTAGAGACTGTCGATCTCGGGTGACGCTTGTAGTGTGATGTTGGTCGGGTTAGCTGGGTGTGATGGTACCTGAAGCAAAAATGGGGGGGTGGTGTGACTGCTCGCACATTATCTATTTGGAGAAAATGTTGGGCGGGGGTTGGAGGTGAGGTTGGTCTTTGGGTGGAATATCCTACATTAATGTAATGCCTGATGGGGATAATAAATTAATGTGGCGCAATACATACCTTAAGTAATATGAAAAAGCCGCGGGGGGGGTAAGGGGGGGGGGGGGAATAGTTGGTATGGTGAAAATGAAGTATAAAAAGTGATGTTGGTGGTGATGTTGAATGGAGTAGTTCCTGTAGTTAAAGGATAACGGCAGTTTTTCAGGCTGCAGATCCCAGGTAGAGGCTGGGCGGGAATTATGATGAAGTTTGTTCTGTTTATAGGGCTTTGTTTTGTTCTGGGTGGGCTGGCGGTTGCTTCTAATCCATCCCCTTATTATGGAGTGGTTGGGTTGGTCGTGGCGTCTATTGCTGGCTGTGGTTGGTTGGTTAGTTTGGGTGCTTCTTTCATGTCTTTGGTGCTTGTTATAGTGTATTTGGGGGGGATGTTGGTGGTGTTTGTTTATTCGGTTTCATTGGCGGCGGATCCTTATCCTGAGGCTTGGGTAGATTGGGGGGTTGTTGGGTATGGATTGGGGATTGGGTTAGTTGTTGGAGCTGGTGCTGTTGTGCTAGGTACTTCTGTGGTTTTAGTTGATGGGGGGACGGTTGATAGTGGTGGTTTATTGGTAGGACGGTTGGATTTTAGTGGGGTGGCTATGTTTTATTCGTGTGGGGTTGGGTTGTTCTTGGTGGGTGGATGGGGGTTGTTGTTAACTTTGTTTGTGGTTCTAGAGCTTGTGCGGGGGTTGTCTCGGGGGGCTATTCGGGCTGTCTAGGGTTGTGTCAGAAAGTAGTTTAGTCTAAAATGCCAGCTTTGGGAGTTGGTGATGGAGGTTTAATTCCTTTCTTTCTGAGGTTGTGGGGGGGTGTGTAATTTGGTTGCATGAATAATATAGGGATATATAGTTAATTATTTGTTTGTTTTGATGAAAATTACACGATAAAAAATGAAGTGAATAAATTTTGGGGGTGAAATGATGGGTTTAGGTATAAGTCTCAGCAAAGTGAGAATAAAATAGTTATGTCCGGTGACCATTGCATTATTCAATGGCTTAAGAGGTAAAAAGCGCGGGTTTCATGAATGAGGCTAAAGTGCATCAGTGTCAAGTTTGCGACGACCTTATCCTTCAACCATGACACTATGGGCTTACAGGTGGTCGGCAGGTAGCTCGCCGGTAATGTGATGCTCACGTCAAGAGGAAGATATCTCCTGCTACGCACTGGAAGGGCATATTGAAGACGCCCCCAGAAGAAGAGAAGAGAAAGAGAAAGGAAATGTCGCGATAACGAGAGGAAATGAGGAGCGTCCATCCCCAGCACTTGTATCTGTGAAGAGCAAGTAGAGAGGGCGAGGCAGTTTATGGTCCTGAAGTTACCACGGGTGGCGCAAAAGAGCAAGTAGGGCCTCGAGGGTAAGAGGGAAAGTATGGGCTCAAGACAAGGGACGTGGGTATAACTGACGTTGAGTAGCTCGGTTCTCGTGAGGAGCACGGTTAATAGATAACCAGGTTCTCTGGCTTGTGAGCGCTTGAAAGCTGTTGGTCGAGAGGCTTGCTTTAGGAGGTGGGCGAATTGTATGACCTCGTGAATTCAAAGGTGCGCTGGGACATTCCCTCGTATCCGGGGCTGGTTGTTAGGTACGTTGTAGAGACTGTCGATCTCGGGTGACGCTTGTAGTGTGATGTTGGTCGGGTTAGCTGGGTGTGATGGTACCTGAAGCAAAAATGGGGGGGTGGTGTGACTGCTCGCACATTATCTATTTGGAGAAAATGTTGGGCGGGGGTTGGAGGTGAGGTTGGTCTTTGGGTGGAATATCCTACATTAATGTAATGCCTGATGGGGATAATAAATTAATGTGGCGCAATACATACCTTAAGTAATATGAAAAAGCCGCGGGGGGGGTAAGGGGGGGGGGGGCCTTTTCTTTAATTTTTTTCCGGCGCGGCCGAAAATTTTTGGAGGGGCCCTTTTCTTTAATTCTTTCCGGCGCGGCCGAAAATTTTTGGAGGGGCCCTTTTCTTTAATTCTTTCCGGCGCGGCCGAAAATTTTTGGAGGGGCCCTTTTCTTTAATTCTTTCCGGCGCGGCCGAAAATTTTTGGAGGGGCCCTTTTCTTTAATTCTTTCCGGCGCGGCCGAAAATTTTTGGAGGGGCCCTTTTCTTTAATTCTTTCCGGCGCGGCCGAAAATTTTTGGAGGGGGGGGGGGGGAAACTCTAAGAAGAGGTTGAGTCTTCAATCTTTGGCTTACAAGACCAATGTTTTAATAAACTATTAGAGTATTAGAGTTTGAGTATTTTGTTTTCTACGATGGAAACAATTGGGAAGAGGACTAGAATGATAGTGAAGTAGGTAAATGAGGCTAGTTGGCCAATGATGATGAATGGGTGTTCAACTGGCTGGCTGCCTACTCAGGTTAGTACTAGAAGGTTTGCTACTAGTGTTCAAAACAGAATTTGTGACAGTGGGCGGAATGTTATTGAACGTAGTTTGGATGTGTGCAGGAGGGGCATGAGAAATAGTACTAGGACGGAGGCGGCTAGGGCCAGGACTCCTCCTAGTTTGTTTGGGATGGATCGTAGGATGGCGTAGGCGAATAGGAAGTATCATTCGGGTTTGATGTGAGGGGGTGTGGCTAGTGGGTTGGCTGGTGTGAAGTTTTCTGGGTCTCCTAGCAGGTTGGGTAAGAATAGAGCTAGGCTGGCGAGGGGGATAAATATTAGTGCGAACCCTACGATGTCTTTTGTGGAGTAGTAGGGGTGGAATGGGATTTTGTCGCAGTCTGATGGGATACCTAGTGGATTGTTTGATCCGGTTTCGTGTAGGAGGGTGAGGTGGACTAGTGTTAATCCTACAATGACGAATGGTAGTAGGAAGTGGATAGCGAAGAATCGAGTGAGTGTGGGGTTGTCTACTGAGAATCCGCCTCATGCTCATTCAACTAGTGTTTGTCCGATGTAGGGGATGGCTGAGAATAGGTTCGTGATGACTGTGGCTCCTCAGAATGATATTTGTCCTCATGGCAGGACGTATCCTACGAAGGCTGTTGCTATGAGGGTGAGTAGGAGGATGACCCCTACGTTTCAGGTTTCTTTGTTTAAGTATGAGCCGTAGTAGAAGCCTCGGCCGATGTGAAGGTAGATGCAGATGAAGAAGAATGAAGCTCCGTTTGCGTGGAGGTTTCGGATTAGTCAGCCGAATTGGACGTCTCGGCATATGTGGGTGACGGAGGAGAAGGCTAGGGAGGTGTCTGCTGTGTAGTGTATGGCTAGCAGTAGTCCTGTGACGATTTGTGTGGCTAGGCAAACACCCAGTAGGGATCCAAAGTTTCATCATGATGAGATATTTGATGGTGTTGGTAGGTCAATTAGGGCGTCGTTGATGACTTTTAGTAGGGGGTGGTTTTTACGAAGATTTGGGGCCATTAAGTTTTCTGTATGTGGAAATAATGATGATTAGGATGGATAGGGCAAAGGACCCTAGGTAGGCTTTGATTAGGCCTTGGTGGAATGTGGTAGCGGTTTTGGATGTTGTTGACTGCATATTGGCTAGGCCTTCTGGGCCTAATAGCTTGTATCAGGAAAGGTCTATGAGGTGTGAGGCGATGTTTTGTCCTCCTGATAATAGGTTTGTTACGCTTGATCGGTGGGTTAGTAGGTTGAAATAGCCTAGGGAGATTGAGAAGTTGTAGAATGGGTTTTGTTTGGTCAGGATTAGGGTTTGGGCTATTTTTGATAGTTCGAGTGCTAGGGCGATTCCTAGGGCTGTTACTACTAGGGCCGTTATTTTGATTGATGTGGGTATGGTTGTGGGTGGTGTTTTTGTTGGTAGGATGTATGAGGTAATGATTAAACCAGCTGTGATGCTTCCTAGTGCTAGTCGGGTGATTGGGCGGATTACTGCAGGGTTGTTTTCGTTTATTGAGGTTAGGGGAGGGATTCGGGTGAAGCCGCTTTGGACTAGAACGGTCATGCGGATTGTATAGACCGCGGTGAATGATGTGGCTAGCAGGGTTAGGAGCAGGGCTCATGAGTTTAGGTATGAGGTGTTTAGGTTTTCGATGATTTGGTCCTTTGAGTAAAATCCTGCTAGGAATGGGGTTCCTATTAGTGCTAGGTTACCGATAGTGAGACATGAGGTGGTTGTTGGGAGCATTTTTTGGAGGCCTCCTATTTTTCGGATGTCTTGTTCTCCGTTGAGGCTGTGGATGATGGAGCCTGAGCAGAGGAATAGCATGGCCTTGAAGAATGCGTGGGTTGAGATGTGTAGGAAGGCTAGTTGTGGAAGGTTTAATCCAATAGTGACTATTATTAGGCCTAGCTGACTTGAGGTGGAGAAGGCGATAATTTTTTTGATGTCGTTCTGTGTGAGGGCACATGTGGCTGCAAATAGGGTGGAGAGGGCTCCCAGGCAAAGGCAGAGAGAGAGGGCTGTTTGGTTGTTGTGGAATAGTGGGTGGGTTCGGATTAGTAGGAAGATTCCGGCCACTACTATAGTGCTTGAGTGTAGTAAGGCTGAGACTGGGGTTGGGCCTTCTATTGCGGATGGGAGTCATGGGTGTAATCCAAATTGAGCGGATTTGCCTGTTGCTGCCAGGATCAGCCCTAGGAGGGGTAAGGTTGGGGTCTGTGAAGTGGAGGGGAATTGTTGGAGTTCTCAGGTGTTTATGGTATAGGCTAGTCATGCTATGCAAAGGATGAGGCCAATGTCTCCGATTCGGTTGTAAAGCACTGCTTGTAGGGCGGCGGTGTTGGCTTCTGCTCGTCCGTGTCATCAGCTGATCAGGAGGAAGGATATGATCCCTACTCCTTCTCATCCAATGAACAGGACAAATAGGTTATTGGCGATGATTAGGATTAGCATGGTAATTAGGAACAGTAGGAGGAAGGTGAAGAATTTTGTGATGTGTGGGTCTGAGGCCATGTATCATGTTGCGAATTGCAGGATTGACCATGACACGAATAGGGCAATTGGGAAGAATGTAAGGGAGTAAAAGTCTAGTTTAAGGCTGATTGGGATTTTGAAGTTTATGATGAATTTTCATTCTCATGAGGAGACCAGGCCTTCCATACCTGAGTGGATGTGGATTGTTATTGGGACTAAGCTGATTAGAAATGAGGCTTTGACTGTTTGTGTGATGGTGTTGGGAGTGTTTTTGAGGCTGTCTGATAATAGTGGGAAAATGATTGGAGTAGTTAGGGTTGTTAGGGTTAATAGTGTGAATGTGTTTAGGGTTAGTGGTAGGTCCATTACTTTCACTTGGATTTGCACCAAGATACGTGGTTCCTAAGACCATTGGATTGCTATTATCCTTTGAAAGTAAGGGGGCTGAGGTTTTAGACTCAGATGCAAGAATTAGCAGTTCTTGTTGGTTAAACCTCCCCTCGGCAGGTAAGAAGGTTTTAACTTCTATCTTTAGAGTCACGGTCTAATGTTTGGGTTGAAACTATACTTGCATACTGGGATGCCGGAGATTAGCTCTGGCTTTAAGATGAGGAGGGCTATTGGGATTATGTGTAGGGCTATAAGAAGATGCTCTCGTGTGGAGGAGTTTTGGATTGATGTGATGTGGGATGGGAGTGCTCCTCGTTGTGTCATTGTTAGTATGTATAGGGTGTATGAGGCAGTTAGGAGGATTGCAATGCCTGTTAGGATGATTGTTAGGGAGGATCAGTTGAACAGGGCGATTACAATGGTTAGTTCTGCTATAAGGTTAGTTGTGGGGGGTAGTGCCATGTTTGTTAGGTTGGCTAAAAGTCATCAGATGGCTATTAATGGGAGTAGGGGCTGGATGCCTCGTGTTAGTAGTAGAATTCGGCTGTGGGTGCGTTCGTAGTTTGTGTTGGCTAGGCAGAATAGTATGGATGAGGTTAGTCCGTGTGAAATTATTAGGATCATTGCTCCTGAGAATGCTCATTGGGTTTGGATTATAGTTGCGGCGATGACAAGGCCTATGTGGCTTACTGATGAGTAAGCGATTAGTGACTTTAGGTCGATTTGTCGTAGGCAGATGGCACTAGTTATGAGCGCTCCCCATAGAGAGAGGGTGATGAATGGGTAGTGCAGGTTGTTTAGGGATGGGTTTACTAGGATAGTGACTCGTATGATGCCGTAGCCTCCCAGTTTTAAGAGCAGGGCTGCGAGAAGCATTGAGCCGGCAATTGGGGCCTCTACATGAGCTTTAGGCAGTCATAGGTGTAGTCCGTATAGTGGAGCTTTGACCATGAATGCTACGAGAAGGGCTAAGCTGGCTGCTAGGCCCGTTCAGGAGTGTGTGATGGTTGGGTGGGATAGTTTAAGTATTGGGAAGTATAATGTGCCAGTTTGGTTGTGTAGGTGCAGGATGGCGATTAGTAGGGGGAGTGAGCTGGCAAGCGTGTAGAACAGTAGGTAGATTCCGGCTTTAAGTCGTTCTGGTTGGTTTCCTCATCGGGTGATGAGGATTAATGTGGGGATTAGGGTTGCTTCAAAAGCAATGTAGAATAGTATGAGTTCCGAGGCTGAGAAGGCTGATAGGATGAATAGTTGAGCTAGAATGATTGTTGTGATGAAGATTCGTTTGCGGTTGGTTGGTTCTTGTTCTAGATGGTTTTGACTTGCCATTAGCATCAGAGGCAGGAGTCAACATGATAGGACTAGTAGTGGTGAAGAGATTTGGTCGATAGCAGTCCAGTGAGATAGGTTTTTGTTTGGGTAGTATGTTGGGGTGAATAGCTGTAGGCTAATGGCGGCAATTAATATGCTGTGTGTTGTGGTATTAGCCCAAAGGTACTTGCTGGGTGAGGATATGGTCATGGGAAGGAGTATAATAGTTGGTATGATGATTTTTAGCATTTTAGGAGGTTAAAGTTGTGGAGGTGGTCTGAACCGTGGGTGCGTGTTGAGGCTACTAGTAGGGCGAGCCCCGTTCCTGCTTCGCAGGCTGAGAATGTTAGTATAAGTATTGGTAGTATGGTGGCGGATGTTATTTGTGTTTGGATGGGTCATATTGACAGGGCTACATATATAGACAATATCATGCCCTCTAAGCATAGTAAGGCTGAGATTAGGTGGGTTCGGTGGAAGGCTAGGCCTAAGGCGCTTAGGGAGAAGGCTGAGTAGAAGCTTAGGTGTAGGAGGGTCATTAAGAAAGTTATAGGGTTGTGGCTATAATCTGTTGAGTCGAAATCAACTGTCTTGGTTAGACTAACTTTCTGTTATTCGGCCCATTCTAGCCCTCCTTGGGTTCATTCGTACACTAGACCTAGGGTGAGGAGTAGGATAAGGACTGAGGCTCATGTTAGTGTAGTGGTTGGGGCTTGGAGTTGGGTGGCTCATGGAAGAGGTAGGAGTAGGGCAATTTCTAGGTCGAACAGTAGGAATAGGATTGCTACTAGGAAGAATCGAATGGAGAATGGTAGTCGAGCGGATCCTAATGGGTCAAAGCCGCATTCGTATGGGGATAGTTTTTCTGAGTCTGGGTTCGTTTGGGCCAGTCATAGGTTTAGTATGGTTAGGGCGATGCTTAGGGTTATGGATAGGGTGATTATAAATGTGATTATGTTTATTGCTCTTCTCTGGGTTTGAACCAGATTTTAAGGATTGGAAGTCGATTGTAATTAGTATACTAGAAGAGCAGGATCCTCATCAGTAAATAGAGATATATAGGAATAGTCATACGACGTCTACAAAGTGTCAGTATCAGGCTGCTGCTTCGAAACCAAAGTGATGGTTTGGTGTAAAGTGGAATTTAATGAGGCGTAGGAGGCAGATTAGGAGGAATGTGGAGCCAATGATTACGTGTAGGCCGTGAAATCCAGTGGCTACGAAGAAGGTAGACCCGTATACTCCGTCTGCGATGGAGAAGGGAGCTTCGTAGTATTCTATGGCTTGTAGTGCGGTAAAGTAGAATCCTAGGAGGACAGTTAAGGTGAGAGCATAGATTGCTTGTTTTCGGCGGGCCTCTATGATAGCGTGATGGGCTCATGTGACGGTGATTCCTGAAGCTAGTAGGATGGCAGTGTTTAGTAGCGGTACTTCTATGGGGTTCAAGGGTTTGATTCCTGCTGGTGGTCATTGTCCTCCTAGTTCTGGGGTTGGGGCTAGGCTTGAGTGGAAGAAGGCTCAGAAGAAGCCTAGGAAGAAGAAAGCTTCTGATGTGATGAACAGGACTATGCCGTATCGTAGCCCTTTTTGGACGGTGGGAGTGTGGTGACCTTGGAATGTGCTTTCGCGTACAATGTCTCGTCATCATTGGAATATGACTAGGGTGGTTGATAATAGGCCAATGGCAAGTAGTTGTGGGGAGTGGTAGTGGAATCATATGGTTAGGCCGGACGTGGTTAGTAGGGCGGCGGCTGCTCCGAAGATGGGTCATGGGCTTGGATCTACTATGTGGTAGGAGTGTGCTTGGTGTGCCATTGTGTTAGATGTTTTCTTGGAGGTAGAGGCTGAGTAGGAGGACAAAGACGTAGGCCTGGATCATGGCTACGGCTACTTCCAGGATGGTTAGTAGCAGCAGGATTAGGAATGTTAGTAGGGAGACCATAGGTATGGTCGATAGTAAGGCGATCGTGGCGGTAGAAATAAGTTGGATTAAAAGGTGTCCTGCTGTGAGGTTGGCTGTTAGTCGTACTCCTAGCGCAATAGGACGAATTAGAAGGCTTGTTGTTTCAATTAAGACCAGTGCTGGGATCAGCGGTGTTGGAGTGCCTTCTGGTAGCAGGTGCCCTAGGGTAGTTGAAGGTTGGTTGCGTAACCCTGTGAGGAGGGTGGCTAGTCATAGTGGGAAGGCTAGGGCTAGGCTCATGGATAGTTGGGTGGTTGGAGTGAATGTGTAGGGCAATAGGCCTAGAAGGTTGATTAGTAGGAGGAATACCATTAATGAGGTTAGGATTAGGGCTCATTTGTGTCCTTTTTTGTTCAGTGGTATTATTAGTTGCTTTGTGATGAGGTTGACCGCTCATAGTTGTAGGGTGGATAGACGGCTCGTCACCCAGCGGTTGTTTTGTGACGGTAGTAGTAGGGCTGGGAAAGTGATTGAGATGAGGATTAGTGGAATGCCCAGTAGGGATGGACTTGAGAATTGGTCGAAGAAACTTAGGTTCATGGTCAAGTTCATGGGGTAGTAGGGGTGGTGGTAGTGGTCTTGTTGAGTGGTGGGTTTGGGGATGTTATGGATAGGATTTTAGGTTGGATGATTATTGAAAATGTTAGTCATGAGGTTAGTATGATAAAAAATCATGGATTTGGGTTGAGTTGTGGCATGTCATTAAGGAGGGTTAGCGTCCCTCTTTCTCTAGCTTAAAAGGCTAACGCTGTTTCATAGCTTCTTAATGATTAGGAAGATAGTAGAGAAGATCAGTTTTCGAAGTTGTCAAGTGGTGTGGACTCTACTACGATTGGTATGAAGCTGTGGTTTGCTCCGCAGATCTCTGAGCATTGTCCGTAGAATACTCCTGGTCGGTTTGCTAGGAAGGAAGTTTGGTTTAGTCGTCCTGGGATTGCATCCGTTTTGACGCCTAGGCTTGGTACAGCTCATGAGTGCAGGACGTCGTCAGCGGTGACAATAACTCGGATGGTAGAGTTTATTGGGACGATAACACGGTGGTCTACTTCTAGAAGTCGAAAGTGTCCTAGTGGGAGCTCTGATGTTGGTGTTATGTAGGAGTCGAATGTTAGGTCTTTGAAGTCGGTGTACTCGTAGGATCAGTACCATTGGTGTCCAATGGCTTTTAGAGTGAGGTCTGGTTGGTTGACTTCATCCATCATGTATAGGATGCGCAGGGATGGCAGGGCTAGGGTGATTAGTACTATGGCTGGTAGGATTGTTCATACTAGTTCGATCGCCTGTGCATCAACTGTATTTGATGAGAGTTTACCTGTTAGTATTAGAGTCAGTAGATAGAGGACCAAGCTGCAGATGGCTAGGGCCACTATTATGGCGTGGTCGTGGAATTGTATCAGTTCTTCTATAATTGGTGATGAGGCGTCTTGGAAATTAAGTTGTGAGTGGTTGGCCATATTTTGAGGCGCACAGGGTTTTCACCTGCAATATAGCCTTGACAAGGCTATGTAATCGTTTTACTAGCGTCTCTATGAGAAAGAAGCATAAGTGGTTTTATGCGGTTGGCTTGAAACCAACATATGAGGGTTCGAGTCCTTCCTTTCTTGTACTTGGACAAAGGCTGGTTCTTCAAAGGTGTGGAATGGGGGTGGGCAACCGTAGATTCATTCGATATTTGTGCTTGTAAGTTCTGGTTGGAAAGCTTTGCGTTTGGATGCGAAGGCTTCTCAGATGATGAATACTAGCATGATTACGGCTGTTATAGAGATTAGGGAACCTACTGATGAGATGGTGTTTCATAGTGTGTAGGCGTCTGGGTAGTCTGAGTATCGACGTGGCATGCCAGCTAGGCCAAGGAAGTGTTGTGGGAAGAAGGTGAGGTTAACGCCTACAAATATTACTCCGAAGTGGATTTTGGCTCATGTGGAATGTAGAGTGTACCCGGTGAATAGTGGGAATCAGTGTGTGAATCCGGCTAGAATTGCGAATACTGCTCCTATTGATAGTACATAGTGGAAGTGAGCTACTACATAGTAGGTATCGTGCAGAGCAATGTCTAGTGAAGAGTTTGCTAAAACGATCCCTGTTAGGCCCCCGATGGTGAATAGGAAGATGAATCCTAGGGCCCATAGTATGGGTGGGTCTCATTTGATAATGCCTCCGTGGAGTGTTGCTAGTCAGCTGAATACTTTAATGCCAGTTGGGATGGCGATGATTATAGTGGCTGATGTGAAGTATGCTCGGGTGTCTACGTCCATGCCTACTGTGAATATATGGTGGGCCCAAACGATAAATCCTAGGAACCCGATGGAAAGTATAGCTCATACCATTCCTATATAACCGAAAGGTTCTTTTTTTCCTGAGTAGTAGGTTACGACGTGGGAGATGATTCCGAATCCTGGTAGAATGAGGATGTAGACTTCAGGGTGTCCGAAGAATCAGAATAGGTGTTGATAAAGTACTGGGTCTCCTCCTCCTGCCGGGTCAAAGAAAGTGGTATTTAGGTTGCGGTCGGTTAGTAGTATAGTGATTCCGGCAGCGAGTACAGGGAGGGAGAGAAGCAGTAGGACTGCTGTGATAAGTACTGATCAGACAAATAGGGGGGTTTGGTATTGGGAGAGGGCTGGTGGTTTTATGTTAATTGCTGTGGTGATAAAGTTGATTGCGCCCAGAATTGATGAGATTCCAGCTAGGTGAAGGGAGAAGATGGCTAGGTCAACTGAAGCTCCAGCATGGGCTAAGTTGCCGGCTAATGGGGGGTACACTGTTCAGCCCGTACCTGCTCCTGCCTCGACTGTGGAGGAAGCCAGGAGAAGGAGGAAAGAGGGTGGTAGAAGTCAGAAGCTTATGTTGTTCATTCGTGGGAATGCTATGTCTGGGGCCCCAATTATTAGGGGGACTAGTCAGTTGCCGAAGCCCCCGATCATAATTGGTATAACTATAAAGAAGATTATTACGAAAGCATGTGCTGTAACGATCACGTTGTAGATTTGGTCGTCTCCGAGCAGGGCTCCTGGTTGGCCTAGTTCTGCTCGGATGAGAAGGCTTAGTGAGGTGCCCACTATTCCGGCCCATGCGCCGAAAATTAGGTATAGGGTACCGATATCTTTGTGGTTGGTTGAGAATAATCATCGGTTAATGAATGTCACAGGTAAGATGGCTGAGTGTATAAGCGTTAGGCTGTAGTCCTTTTTACAGAGGTTCAATTCCTCTTCTTATCGGCTTTGTGGTGAAATTCACGGCGGGTTGCAAACTCGCAGATGCGTATTGATTGCGCCGAAGTCTTAGGTAGAAGCCTGTTGGTTAGGGCATGTAGCTGTTAACTATATTGTTGTGGGATCGAAGCCCATCTACCTAGTTGGGTTGTAAGGTCCTAGCTTAATTAAAGTACCTGGGTTGCATTCAGGAGATGTGGGGTAGCATCCTGCGGATC